>NC_047103.1:51627972-51806945 GCF_902500255.1 Thalassophryne amazonica
TACCTCCAACCCTAACCTTAACCATACCCTAACCCTAACCACCCCCAACCCTGCTGCTGCACTTTTAATTATGTGAAGCCATCATGGAATGAATTAGAATGAATTCGTGCTCCTATGATGAAAATTTAGCACTTTTCGTGACAATATGACAAACCAATAGATTAATGTATATTTCATGCTGCTGGATCATGACAGTCCATGAGACTGGGTTGACAGAAACACACATACTAGCATGTCAAGAGAATCTGAAGAATGGGTTTGATGTGAACTAATCACAAGTGTTTATTCCTTGATCGAAATAAAAAAAGTGATTTTTCAGAAAGAAAGATGTATTCTGTCCCTTTTGTTCAGAAGCTCTAGTTCCAGTCAAACAAAAGGCCCGACTCCACAGTTGGTGATTCTCCTGAAACTAAAATAGGATTGTGCATCATATTATGGGATTTGTAAGTTATGACTGGGTGCTATATGTTGTGTGTTGGGGGGTTTGGCTGGACATTTTGGTGTTGTTTTCTTTTCTTTGCTCTCCAGGTGGTATGCAAACTGGTTTTTGTCTGTGGAGAAGGTGCTGGCAGAAGAGTCCTTCACCCTCATCAGCATTATTGGCTGCACTTGTGGAGGATGTTCACGTGCAGGCCTAATGACTTGCAGCACCTGTGGATGATGCTCACGTGCAAACTTAAAGAGTTTCAGCTGAAGCAGATAATGAGATGGCGTTCTGCATTTAAGCCATGAGTGATTCGAGCAGAATTGCCGGGAACTCGACCTTGTGATGTTCGTTTGTGAGACGCTGAGGACCGCGCCTGGGTTTGACACATCGTGCCTGTGAAGGAGGACGGGTGAGGGACACATGCTGTCAGCACACATCAGAGGTGATGATTGTCTGAATAAGTGTTAACAGTAATTTGGTATTTTGTTAAGCAGTATATTTGAACATTGATGAGAATTGTGCAGTTTGCCTCTCACTGCCGTGGCGTACGAAATGATGATCCTCCACCTGTTGTGAGAAGCTGCTCATTTACATAAAGCTTAAATTCAGACCTGAATGTGTTGCTGATAGTGTGTGCCTCTGAAGGATATTTGTTGTAGCTCTGTTGACTTACCTCACCTTTTCCATCCTTCACAGAGTCAGTTTGTCGTATCCACCTGGGGGGCGTTCGGCGGTGAGTCTGGGTCCAGCAGCGCCGAGCTTTGATCCATTTGGGCGCTGGAGAGCGCGCCGTCCTTCACCTTGCCAGACAACCGCACATTTATGTTGTACACAAATTATTGCACAGGAGGGAAATAAATTTGTTTTGTTTTTGGAACCGCTTTCTGGTTATTTAGCGCTGGGTTCAGTCAGACGCTGGTCCGCTCCTCAACCCGCGTCTGCACATAACACTATATCTGGTTAGAGTATGAAGCTTCTATTATTTCCACCCTGTTGGGAAAAAATAAAGCTGCTGACCAGCCAAAAAAACAAAACAAAACAAAGCACACAAACAAACAAAGAAAAAGCAACAAAACAAAGAACATTTCTGGAAGTGCTTTTTATGAATTCAGTGATTCATTTCTACATAAAACATAGACAACAGGCAAAATCAGACTCACTGCATCGTCTGCCATCAGTCTGCACCCAGTTTGAGCCCACTGGGTCAATTATTCTATAACCACTCATAATTAAGAGTCCCAGTGATGCTGGAGGCTACCCAGTGATCACTGGGCACCACCTGGACAGGCCAAAAGGGACCAGACAGACAAACTCATTCACAACCTCACTCACTGTCGGTTAGGAGTCACCGATTGGCCTAACCTGCATGTCTTTGGAAGTGGGAGGAAGCCGTCTTTGGAAGTGGGAGGAAGCCGGCACCGCCTAAAGTGAAGAAATGCACAGACAGGGAGAACATCCAAATGCCATACACAAAAGACCAGGTAGGAAGTGATCCTAGGACCTTCTGACTGTGAGGTAGCAGTCCTAACCACAAAGTCACCGTGTCATGCACCTGGGTCATGTTTTATATCAATTAAGACTTTAAAGGAAAGTTTAAGTCCATAAACTGGGGCAACCCACAGGAGGTTTCTGCACCCCACCCTGTGTCACATATTTGCAATGTTTTAACATCACTATTTCTCAACAAATAAATGCATGAGTCAAATGCAGCAGAAGCACAAGATAGCCTCCAGGCTAAAATGTCACTCCCTCACTTTCTGATGCCTGCTTTTCTGAGAGGAATTTAAGTTTAAAGTAATTCTTTGTACTTGAGCAGTAGGCGACCAAAGGATTTGATTGATGTGTCTGTGATCATATGAACTTTTGTTTAGCCACTCCGAGTGCAGATTCTTGTACACAAAGTATCTATCAAATGATGTGTCACTTGGATGAATAAACAGTTGTAGAGTTAATGAGACAAATCAAAGCACTGCCTTGAAAACAGTCTGAATTTGCATTCATTTTCACAAAACGCACATTGTAGCACTGGAGTAAAGTGTTCTTTCAGTTGGTACAAAGCAAATATCCCTAATGTCACACAAACCATTCTGGCTTTGTCTGATACAAAACTGAGCACATGCACAGAAATAATTAATTTCTCATCTTCCATCATTCCAGATATTCCAGCTTTTGAATGCATGTAACGGCAAGTTTTCCAGTCTGCAGCTCTCTGGTTTTATGTTGTCCTTCCATTGGCAAGATGCAACGTCTGGTTTACTCGATGCCTCACTCTGCCGATTTGTAAAAATAGCATGATGCTTTTATTGTAAAGTAAATCAGTGTTGTCATAAAGCAGATTCATGCTCCAAAGTCAAACCCTAGTCAACCAGTGGAAGGAAGGTGCTGCAATGTTTCTAAGAAGTATTGTTTCTACCTCAGGGCGTTCTGCCTGGATCAGTCCAACATGTCAGCCAGCTCTGCTCCCAAAGCAGCCCTCATAGATAAGGTAAGATCCACATGCATTAAATAACTGGTGGAAAACCATGAAGAGAAGGATCACTATGTAGGCTGTTTACATATTTATGTCAAATCAAGGATCAGAAATTCAATTGGAATAAGTTAATTAAAATTGCAAGTCTAATTTCATACATTTATATATTTTAAAAACTATAACTTTAAGAACAATAACTTATAAAGTGCTGTAGTGCATTGAACATTCCCTACAGTTCTTCTTAGATTCTTAGATTGGTTTTTGAGGTGTGCACACTGAGTTATTTTGTGGAGTTAAATCAGTTGAATAATGTATAGTTCGAAACAATTGCATGGTGTTTATGATGGTGGTATTTTTCGGCTACTTTTTGTGTCTGAGAGTAATACAAAAAAGTAATTGTACTTTTTTTGCAGAATGGTATAACTTAGAAATAGTTCAGCTTCTGATGATAATAAACATGCGATAATGTTGTAAGCATCAGAAATAGCATAACATAGAAAACACAGCCACCTATGGTAGACTCTGTGATATAAACATTTTGGATGGAAAAGAACTGTATTTTTGATGAACTTGGGCAGCACCAGAACAACTGACAGACCACCAGAAAACATTCTCATCTATAGCCTGTTTCTTTTACACACTGCTTTCCCCATAACCAGCCTGAATGTCACTTCTTACTTCCCTTTTGGGTTCTGTACGACTCCCCCTTCCTTCTGTTTGTTACCAGGTGATGCGTCCGCTGAACACTCTGGAGGAGCTGTACCGTCTGATGGAGAGTTTTATCAGTTGTTGTCGCACTGCTGCCTGTCAGTTCACCGCCTGCGGCGCTTCCGGAGTGGGGCTGCTCACTGTGGCCTCCGAGCTGTGCTCACGTCTGGGAGCCACACATGTCGTCATGTGCAACAGCGGTGTTCATCGGTGAGTTTGCACGCGTGCGTGCACCATACACATTCTTTTGCCCTCCAGTAAAACAGTGTTTCTGCTCTCATTTGGCAGCTCTCTGGTAAATTTCCTCCTTAATTTCTCTCACTCAGACGCCTTCCTTTTTGCCATTTTACATGGTTGGTGACGTATCCGCCTGGAATACACCCAACAGAACGCAGTTTTTTGCTGCCTTTCAGTACCTTGACGGCTTCCGTCACTCCCCGCTCCTTCTTTTATCCTGTCAGTCTCCTGAGGAGTCTCAGGAGGACTCCACAACTCTGCACTCCTCACTGTAGGGATTTTCTAATAATTCATATTCTTGTGCATTAATTACTAGCAGGATGTTCGATTTCACACATCCCACTGTTTCTCAGACAAAATTAGGTACCTTTAAGTAGCCATAGCTCTTACACAGGAAGGAGACAGGTCAGTTAATTCCATTCTCATCAAATTCTAAATACATTCCTCTAATACACCTGCTGCTGAGCGCACCATTTATCAGTGCACAAGTACAGAAATATCCTGATCGTATGTCACCCTAAATCTCTACTTTCAGCTCTCATCTTTCATCTCTTCCTCCCTTCCTCCCGCCCATCTCTCTTATGCACACTTTTTCTTTTACATCACAACACTTTCCATCTCTTACATGCACTCACTTGCACGTCGCTTCTCATGGGTTTGCTGGATGTGATTGATGGTTTGATGAACTTCCACAGGAGATGACGCCTGGTTGTCTGAGCTCTAAGAGAAAGCCCCTGTCTATGCAACAGCTGCTGCTACTTTATGTACACTACCCACAAGTCACCCAGACTGTGATGGCTAAGTGGACTGTGACACAGCAGGTGACAGGACCTGACATATTTAGGGTTATTTGTGAGCTGAATTGCTCCATAAATATTATTTTTCCACCCAAAGCTGCAGAATGATAGGCATTTTTGGTACAAAACCTGTGTAGGTTGAGTCATAAATGACACTTCATGAGAGTATGCACAAAACCAAAGTCATTATTAACTGCAGAAATCCCGGTTTTGTGTGTTACAGCCAACAGGATATAGATTAAATATAAATAATTAATTTTCTCAACCTTGAAATGCTGAGCATGTAAAATAAATGTGGCGTAGTTGAAAAACATATTGAAGCGAGCTGGTTGATTAGTAAAGTGGAAATTGTATGGCAGCCTTCTTAGGCTGTATTGATTGGATTAGCTGGATGGATGGGTGAATGTGAGGCATTTAGGGAGCATCCCAATGTGATTCAGCCTTTTCTCCTCCAGAAGGATGGCTTGCAAAAGGAGTTGTTCTAACTCATATTTACACTCACTGGGCACATAAGTTATGCCCTCCTACAGCCAGATTGGACCCCCTTTTGCCTTCAGAACTACTTTACTTCTTTGTGGCATAGATTCAACAGTGTAAATCAATAAGTAAATAAAAACAATCAATATTTGGTCGACATTAATTATAAACCTAATTGGTTTGCTCTACATTAATTAAACCTAATAAAAGTAATTATAAACCTTTCCACTTAAAATTTTAAGTGCAGAACCACCAACATTCTATTTACACCATTCTCAGTGTGGTAGTGTGATTGAATCAGCAACACAGCTGGTTGTTTTTATTTCCAAATACAGTATTAGTACATGAAAAATGTGCTTCAATAAATATCTGCTACAACCCCAATTCCAATGAAGTTGGGACGTTGTATAAAATGTAAATAAAAACAGAATACGATTTGCAAACTCTCTTCAGCCTATATTCAGTTGAATACACCACAAAGACAAGATATTTGAGGTTCAAACTGATAAACTTTGTTTTTTTGTTTTGTTTTGTTTTTTTTTTGCAAATGTTTGCTCATTTTAAAAAGGATGCCTGCAACACTTTTCAAAAAACTTGGGATGGGGCAACAAAAGACTGGGAAAGTTGATGAATGCTCAAAGAACACCTAATTGGAAACAGGTGAGTGTCATGATTGGGTATAAAAGGAGCATCCCCAAAAGGCTCAGCCATCCACAAGCAAATATGGGGTGAGGATCACCACTTTGTGAACAACTGTCTGAAAAAATAGTCCAACAGTTTAAGAACAATGTTTGTCAATGTTCATTTTCAAGGAATTTAGGGATTCCATCATCTACAGTCCATAATATAATCAGAAGATTCAGAGAATCTGGAGAACTTTCTACACGAACATTGAATGCCCGTGACCTTCGATTCCCTCAGGTGACACTGCATTAACAACCATCACTGTGTAGATCTTGCCACGTGGGCTCAGGAACGCTTCAGAAAACCACTGTCGGTTAACACAGTTCATCGCTACATCTACAAGTGCAAATTAAAACTCTACCATGCAAAGCAAAAGCCATACATCAACAACATCCAGAAACACCACCACCTTATCTGAGCCTGAGCTCATTTGAAATGGACAGAAGCAACACATACTGCTATCCAAGCAATGTCTTTTTCAGGGACGTCCCTGCTTATTTCAGCAAGACAATGCCAAGCCACATTCTGGACATGTTACAACAGCGTGGCTTCCTAGTAAAAACGTGAGGGTACTAGACTGGCCTGTCTGCAGTCCAGACCTGTCGGCCATTGAAAATGTGTGGCGCATTATGAAGCGCAAAATATGACAACGAACACCCCGGACTGTTGAACAACTGAAGTTGTACATCAAGCAAGAATGGGAAAGAATTACACCTAACTCAACTGAGTTAGTGCCCTCAGTTCCCATACGCTTATTGAGTGTTGTTAGAAGGAAAGGTGATGTAACAGTGGTAAACATACCACTGTCCCAGCTTTTTTGAAACGTGTTGCAGCCATCCATTTCAAAATGAGCAAATATTTGCACAAAAACAATGACGTTTATCAGTTTGAACATTAAATATCTTGTCTTTGTGGTGTATTCAATTGAATATAGGTTGAAGAGGATTTGAAAATCAATGTATTCTGTTTTTTATTTACATTTTACACATCGTCCCAACTTCATTGGAATTGGGGTTGTAATTTATCAAGCAAAGTGATCAAGACAACACGGAACTGAATGCGAGATCCTTCCAGAACTGGGACATGTGGGGTCTACAGTGGGAACTGTTGACATCTGGAGGGTGCTTATGAGTTTGGGACCATACTATAGAAGAAAACTATAAATTGTACTCTTTAATGACTGATCTAGCATCAATACAGTCACTGACTCACCAGTTTCAGTCCATTTTACTTGGACTTTTTTCTTCTTCTCTTGAATGTGCTTTGAGCTATCAGTTACTGTGACCACTGAACTCTATATGTATGTTTGTTTACCTGAACTTTTTATTTATTTTGTTTTCGGCAGTATGACCAATGCAGATGGTCACTGTACTGAGTCTGTCTGCTTGAGATTTCTTCCTGTATTCTATCAGCACTTGAGGGAATTTGTCCTTATCATCGTTACCAATGTTCTTGTTCAGGGGGTGGATAAGGTTTAAACATTAAACATGTGTAGCGCCTTCATGTAAGTTCATGTAAATTTGGAGTTGGTTAAAAAAAATACATTGAATTAGATGCCATGGTACTAATTGCTGGTGGTGGATTTTCAGTCATTCTTTGATCTCTGGCACCAACAAGTCATTTTCACCCACCCACCCACCCCAAAAACTTGGATGTTTCTTCTTTTTCCAGTTATTCTCTGAAGACCCTCGAGATGATTATGCATTCATTTAAATCCCAGTAGATCAGCATTTTTTGGAAAACTCAAACTAGTCTGTCTGACACCATCATCCTTTTCACGTTCAGCGTCACCTAAAACACTTTTCTTCCCCATTCTGATTCTTGAAATTGAGAAGATCGGTTTGACCAGGTCTGAAGGCTTAAACCCACTGAGTTTTTGCCATGTGACTGGCTGATTAGGTATTCACTTTAATGTGCAGATAAAGAGGTGTATCTAATGAAGTGGCCAGTGACTCTAACGACTTTATCTGCATTCATCTCTTTCACTTGTGCCCTGAATGTTTTATTTGCTGCACTTTCCCTCCTTTTGTTTGTTTGTCCTCTCACTCTGTCTGCACCCTGCAATTCCTCTGTTGCTTTCTTTGTAGCTCTCTGATTTCTTCTCGTTTAACAGTATTGACTCAGCTCTGCAGAAGCACACAGTATAAATGGGATATGGGCTGGAACTGCATAAAACAGATGGTTATAAATCACCTCATCCCATCCCAACAGCCCTAATGGGAAAAGGAAGCCGTGTAGCCTCATACACAGGGATTGTGTGCAAGTCCTTCATCCTGTTCCAGCTGGAGATATGTTTAAAGACCCTCAGTTGGTGACATTTTTCCCCTCGTTTATCAGTGTGGAAAGCTGAAATGGCTGCTTAAAGTATTCCAGGGTGGCCTCAGAAATACATATTTTGCAATTCCTAACTGGGATATGTTTCAGCACATACCGGAGATGATTGTCAAGTTCATTGCTTTTATCACATCTTGTTACACTCTCATAAAATTATGCAACTGGAACTCAGGGGAACTATCAAGTCTTTATCTGATTGATGCAAAGTAATGGCTTCTGGCAGTAACATGTCCCTCACTGCACATCTGCTCCCCCCGTTGCGCTCACAGCTAGTGTGTAAGAGAAATTAACCAAAGATCTCAGTTTTCCAAGTTGCCACATGTGGCCTTACTCAGTGCAACTCAATATGGCAGTGTTGGAACTCTTGGACAGTTCAATTTGCAGTGAAAAGGCCTTGGATCAATACACGAGTGCGGCTTGCTATCATCGAAAGGTCATCCTGCACCTTGACACCCATCACTGCCTCTCTAAGGATTAATCCACATGATGTCATCTGTGTGTGTGAAGAAGTGAGGCAGAGACACCACGTGTTTATGTGTGTGTGGAACCAACCAATTGAAGATGCACTGACCTGTGCTTGTATCCTTTTCTCTCAGCTGCAATAAGAAGTATCAGTCCAGATAAAGAGGAACCTGGGCTGTATTTTGAAGTGCTGAAAATCCCTTCCTGCTGCTGGTGCCGGGAGTTTTGTTATTTCAGTGTTGCATGCCTGCTCAATATATGCAAAATTTTTAGTGTCAGGTGAAATGATTCATTAGTGAGAAGATGATGCAGGAGAAAAGTGATGGTAATGATGAGGCATCAGCAGGAGCAATTGGTGCACATGGACACAGGATTCGGGATCATTCACAGATGAATTTCTGTGAATGTTGCACAGAGCAAACTGACAAATCGAATGACTGATTGCTGATATTTACTCTCACTGTAGAGCATTCTCTTGTTACTTACAGATTGTGTGCTTTGAAAGTGAAGCAGCTACGTATAAATATAAATACATTAAATGACAGGATACCTTTAATGTAGGCAGGTGGTGCCGTTTTGGTTTCTAACTTGATAAGTGCCCTGTCTGCAAGGCAGTTTTTTTTTTTCTTAGAATTCTTTCAACCCATGGCATCATTTCCCAATTAAAAGTGGGTAATAAATTACTCCACTTAAGTGGAAATAAATTACTCCTGCCCCAACTTTTTTGGAGTGTGTTACAGACCTTAAAGGCAGGAATGGATGTATATTAACAGTTGAAAGGACACTGGCCACACTAAACATGAAATATTTCGGGTTCACCACCTTTCTGTGGGGAGTTTGCATGTTCTCCCTGTGTCTGCATGGGTTTCCTCTTGGCACTCTGGTTTCTTCCCATCATCAGAAATTAAGCATTATGGGCTGCTGCTTTCTCTGCCCTTGAACAAAGCAGCGTCTCTACATCTAGAGTTGGTACCCGGGGGTTTACTGCCCCTAGTGGATGGAATGTGTCTGTCACATCCAGTTTCCTCAACTTGATTATCTCTGTTGATGACGTTACAAGTGTCTGTGTAATCATTTGCCATCTTGGCCATGACATGGTTCCTTGTCATTGTGTCCTCATCAATATTGTCAGGATCAGGTCAGGAGTTGTCATCAGCAACATCATTATCACTGTCAGCATCTTTGTTACACTGTCCGAAATGTTTGGATTTCCATTCACGCTCATCTTCATCCCTTGCCCTCTTTCGGGAGCACAACCACACATCTTGTGAATGCCAAAATTCTTACAAACTGAGTTGAAATTAGAAATGAACACAGGAAATGAAATTCCCTGAGATATGCTTCAAGATGACATATGACAAGATATCAGTATCCATAAGTGTATAGATTTTGCTGTGGCTTTATTTTTGTGGCAAGTTTAGTGACAAGCCAGGATGAAGCCAAACTAAAAAAAACATGAGTGATTTGCGCGAACAGTGGTCTGGTAAGCATGGTCTCCACTCTCCTTGTTTGATGTCAGCAAATATAACAGTACTGTTAAATCTTGGTGTCTGTTGGTACAGGTTGCAAAGTTAAATATCATTTCAGGTAACTCATGTTGCTAAAGGCGCTTTACAATAAAAGCATTTTAAAGCAAAAGTAGGGCCAATTGTGTCTATACATCTGTATCTATATTCTGCTGTTATTAACTGCTGTCTGCAACTTTTGTAGGTCACATTATTTACTGATACATTATACAATTATAGACTTTTGATTTTGGTGTACCCATGATTATGCGGACCTGGTCAGGAACCCCATCCTGACCAGGTCCGCATAATCACGGGTACACCGAAATCAAAACTCTGTAACTGCTTTATTATGTGGTAAACAAGAAAATTGGGAGTTTGTCAAAAATACTAAAACTGAAAAATCAATCTCAAGTTTCAAGTCTTTATTATTACTGTCATACTGCACCAACTGACATCCCATCGATCGAATGGAGATGCCTGTTAAGTCTGTGACGAAGAGTCATCAGGCTTGTTTTCTTATAAAGTTCGCCATTCGCCTGTCTCGCTTCCGCCTAAAATCGACCGAGTACTCTGTAAAGCATCCGTCTGTCATAAGTTTCAAAGTTGGGCACATGTCCCTTTTCAGTGACGTACTTGCGAAACAGATTGGCTGCTGACTGTGTATTTCTGTGGGTGTTCTTTGCATCTTTTTCATGTAAAAATCGTTTTAAGTCAGCGTCGCTGACAAACGCAAACCTGTCTTCTGCCATCTTATCAACAAACTGACAGTCAAAGTAGGCATTGTATTGCGTTATCTGAATGGTCATTATCGATAGAAGGCGTCGATTGATTAGCTAGCGCTGCGCTGCACGCGAGGTGTACTTGTTTCACACGCACGGTCTACTCGGCTCCACCAGCGGTCAACTCGGCATGTGGTACAGCTCAGAAAGTGGCGAATGGGCCAATCAGAAGTTGGCAAAAAATAGGTAGACCTATTGAGTTGACCGAGAACTTATGTTGGCTACATGTTATTGCACACAGCAACAAAACCTTTGAAATTTCTTGAAAAATAATGCAAAATTCCATATGCCTTGAAAATGCCTTGAATTTTTTTGAGATGACCCTCATGGACCTTCATGGCCAAGGCTTGGAAAAATATGGGCATTAATGTGACTTCAGGATAAGGCTGAGCATTAAGGCACGTGGACTGCTGTCTTTAATGATGGGTTGCTGCTGAATGAGTGGCTGTAGGTGGCATCTCAGAATAACAGAATCCAGGAAGTGAGCATCTGGCCAATAGAACAAGCTTGTTCTCAGCACTGGCACCAGGCAGTGTGATGATGAGGGCTGCAGGAAATATACAAGGCACTATGGGTAACAGAGTTGCTCAGGGATATTCACATAGCTTGCTGATATTGGTCACCTATTTAACTTCCCATTCTGAGTGCATTTTCCTGATCTTCGTCACTGCTCTAAGGCTCGGTCCTCGTGCTCCTTATCCAGAACAAATACACACATATACCACCATGTTGAACGTGCCTGACACTTGTCACTTACTTATATTAGAATATTGACATCATTTCATTTGACATCACATAGTTGCTCTGTCTTCAACATTTGCACAATGCAAGTCCCCCTCCCAACCTCTCCAGCAGTACAGCACCATCTTCTTCTTAATCATTATCTAAATTTCGGTGGAGAACCCTGAGATCCCTTGAATGGAATATTGATTTAATCTGTAACTATTCTGCCCTAGTAGCTACTTTTAAAAAATTGTTGATTTTATACGTATACCTTATCACATCTCGTCCTTCGGACTATGGCTGATACAGATACATCGGGGCATGATACAGGGCATGATACATAAACAGACATGTAATAAGATATTATCACATATTACAACAAAAACAAAGAACAATAATCATACACATGAATGATGTAGCATGAATAACACAGGTAAATCATGTAAATACGTAAATTATGGAATGTTCTTATGTCTCTCGTCATGAGTGTCCTCTTCACTGATGTCTCACAACTTCAGTATGAGACCCAAGTTACAGAATTCTCCCTGCTAGGGTGGCTAAAACTCTCTCACCTTGATCACACATCTCGTTTGAATGAAATGATCTGAATCTTGTACAAGGATCCTGCCTTTGTCACCAGAGTAACACAAAATGGGGTGTGTCATTGGTGGGGCTGAGAAATGGGGGCTTCTGATTGGATGAAAACTGGGGCGATACAAAGCCTGGTATTTTCAATGTCTTTTTTTTGTATCGCTCTGTTTTAAGATTTGTATCACCCTGATTTTATTGTCACAGTTTTCGGGCCAGTAAAATTGTTAGGACAAGTGTATGATTGATCAGACCTATTTTTTCTTGTATCTCATGAGGGCTGGTTTATGAGTATAGGACAGATTTGTGTGGTAATATGTGATAAATACAAGTTGGTACGTACATTGCTCACTCCCTGGAGTTTCAGCCTTGTGGTTAGAGTGCTTTCTTCCCATCCTTGGGACTGTGAGTTTGTGCCCAATCAGGTACAGAGTGAGGCAGGTTACAACATCATAACACAGCCTCAGTGTTACAGACCTCTGGTCGTGTATCCACCATGTAGCTGTTTTGAACACCAGTCTGAATGCAATATACGAGGACCTTTTTATTTTGTGCAAAAACCATATGGATTTGAATCACGTGTGATTGCATCAGCCAAGCTTGAACCTTCGTGCGCATGCGTGAGTTTTTTCACGCCTGTCGGTTGCATTATTCGCCTGTGAGCAAGCTTTGTGTGAGCACTGGTCCACCCCTCTCGTCGGATTTTTATTGCAAATAAATGTCTGAACGATTTGGAGCTTTGCTGCATCAAATTTTTCCAGAAACTGTGAGAGACCTCCAGCTGGACACCATTCGGAAAATTTAGATGGCTTTCAGCGACGATTTTATGGGGATTACACAGATTAAGGAGTGCTCCAGCCGGTTTAAAGACCGCCCACAGCGTCTGAGAGCGCGGCGCGCTCCGAGTGCCGATCGACAGCCTCAAACCCCGCTGAAACAACCAGATCATTTCCAATGTGAAGGCTTTGTTGATCCGGGACGTCGTCTAACTTTCACAAAAAAGGCAGAAGGCGTGGACATCAGCACTTTTTCGGCACATTCCACTGTTACAGGAGTTTTTTTCATGGAAAGAGAAGCGGAGGATTGCGCCACCGTGCCACTCATGGTGCGGGCCAAAACCACCTCCGTGTTGGTCTCACAGGACGGCTTTCAGGTGGCTTTCAGACGGCTTCCGGTTGCTTTTCAGTCGTGTGAGTATCCGAGAAATTGTGCATGAGCTGGACATGCCCCAACATGTCCTGTGAGGCTTCATCACGGCGTTGCTTTGCGCCATGCAGCTCCGTCCTGACGCGCGGAATTCCTCCGCACGTCTGTCTCAATGTGCCGAAAAAGTGCTGATGTCCACGTCTTCCGTTACAGGAGTTTTTGTCATGGAAAGAGGAGCGGAGGAATTCCGCGCGTCGTCTCTCACAGTTTCTGGAAAAATTTGATGCAGCAAAGCTCCAAATCGTTCAGACATTTATTCACAATAAAAATCCGATGAGAGGGGTGGACCACTGCTCACACAAAGCGTGCTCACAGGCGAATGACACAACCGACAGGCGTGAAAAAACCACGCATGCACACGAAGGTTCAAACTTGGCTGATGCACTCACACGTGATTCAAATCCATGTTTTTTGCAAAAAATAAAAAGGTCCAATACTTTTTGGACAGACCTCGTATAGACTTTTTCCATCCTTGTGGACAGCAGAGTTGGATTAAACAAATAATTTATCAGTTGTCAGTTTTGGTGAGAGGTAGTTCATACGTATTCTAGTACACAGTAAATTTTCCAGAGTAAAATTTACTCTGCTGGGATAACATTTGATCCCAGTCTAAACAGAGAAAAAACCTCTATTGTAGAGTGAAATCAACTCTACTGGTGTCGCTGACTGAGTGGTCCCCCCGCTCTGCCCCACCTCCACTGCGCATGCGTCATTTCGGAGCACAGCCACTCTGTGGAAGGACCATCTCCACCCAAAGGGATCAAATAGATTAATGGGATTATTAACCATCAAATAACAAGGTGAAACCTCTTAAGTCATTCTAAAGTCAGTTTTAAGCAGGAATGAGGCGATATTCCGTGACGCTTTGAAATGATGGACGGTTAGTGAATGCAACAGCATCTTATGTAGCTTATGTAGATTTCTGGCTCTCACAGACCTGTAACTTCTTCTTTAAGAAGCTCTTCTGTCCTCCACCCGTTACCTTTATGGCACCAGTTGGAACTCATTATCTGTATAAAAGACACCTATCCACAACCTCAAACAGTCAGACTCCAAACTCAACCATGGCCAAGACCAAAGAGCTGTCGAAGGACACCAGGAAGAAAATTGTAGACCTGCACCAGGCTGGGAAGAGTGAATCTACAATAGTCAAGCAGGTTGGTGTAAATAAATCAACTGTGGGAGCAATTGTAAGAAAATGGACATACAAGACCATTGATAATCTCCCTCTATCTGGGACTCCACGCAAGATGTCATCCCATGGGGTCAAAATGATGATGAGAACGGTGAACAAAAATCCCAGAACTACATGGAGGGACCTGATGAATGACCTGCAGAGAGCTGGGACCAAAGTAACAAAGGCTACACACTACGCAGAGAGGGACTCAAATCCTGCAGTGCCAGGCGTGTCCCCCTGCTTAAGCCAGTAAATGTCCAGGACCGTCTGAAGTTTGCCAGAGAGCATATGGATGATCCAGAAGAGAATTGGGAGAATATCATGTGGTCAGATGAAACCAAAATAGAACATTTTGGTAAAAACTCATCTCATTGTGTTTGGAGGAAGAAAAATGCTGAGTTGCATTCCAAGAACACCATACCTAAGTGTGAAGCATGGGGGTGGAAACATCATGCTTTGGGCTGTTTTTCTGCAAAGGGGACAGGATGACTGATCCGTGTTAAGGGAAGAATGAACGGGGCCATGTATCGTAAGTTTTTAAGACAAAACCTCCTTCCATCAGTGAGAGCATTGAAGATGCAACGTGGCTGGGTCTTCTAGCATGACAGTGATCCCAAACACACCACTCAGGCAATGAAGGAGTGGCTCCGTAAAAAGCATTTCAAGGTCCTGGAGTGGCCAAGCCAGCCTCCAGACCTCAACCCCATAGAAAATTTGTTGAGGGAGTTGAAGGTCCATGTTGCCCAGTGACAGCCCCAAAACATCACTGCTCTAGAAAAAGGAGATCTGCATGGAGGAATGGGCCAAAATACCAGCTACAGTGTGTGCAAACCTGGTGAAGACTTACAGGAAACGTTTGACCTCTGTCATTGCCAACAAAGATTATGTTACAAAGTATTGAGTTGAATTTTTGTTATTGACCAAATACTTATTTTCCACCATAATTTACAAATGAATTATTTAAAAATCCTACAATGTGATTTCCTGGATTTTTTTTTCTCATTTTGTCTCTCACAATTGAAGTGTACCTAGGATTCTTCCTAAGTAAGAGAACTTGCACAATCAGGGACTGACTAAATACTTTTTGGCCCCACTGTATATACATACATACATATATCAAACACAGAGAAGCTGGACTGGTCTAAGATAAACCAAGAGGAGTTGAACAAATATTTTACTTCAACTGATAAGATTTTAAGCAAGATACAGTTGCCTAATGTCCTGTTGTGTCTTAATATGAATTGTAGAAATCCACCGCTTGGTAGAGAATTATGTGCTCTTCCAGAAACACAATGATAAGGTGTACAACATTAAACTTAGTTGGAATATATTTGAGGCAGAACAATACACAGTGTGAGAGGCTTTTATACATAGGAAGGCCTAAACAAGGGGTATTACTAGAATGCAAATAATACTTTACTAATGCCAGAATTAAACAGGCCCTTCATTTTATTAAAAGTAAAGAGAACACAATGTGGGCTGAGTCTCTTGCCAGGAAGCAGAATAATAACCATTGTGGTTTCTGGAAAGAGATCAAAGTTATGAATATTGTATAACTTTCTTGCCATCAAACACTGAAGGTATACGTGATCCCAAAAATAAAATTAAAAAAAATGCTGAGCTGTGCATGAGCATTAATTAGGTTTACTTAATTGTGCTAAAAGTGATGTTTGTGTTGTTTATAACATTTATTCTTCTAAGAACATGGTGGTATGTGCAGATGATATTTATATAGCCACCAGGTGGAAATATTGCTCCATTTCAAGAACTGTGAGTACAGGCTGCTGTGGGACATGATGATGAACCTGTTGTTTATGATTGTAGATGTTCTAATTAATATGCAGAATGAGACAGTATTTTTGGGATTGACCTTTTCTTTTCCTCTTTGGCCAACAGTTGTACATTAAGTGTGACACTGGAGCAAGCCATCGTGCTGGCCCGAAACCATGGCCTGCCCCCTCGCTACATCATGCAGGCCACTGATGTCATGCGAAAACAGGTAGACTCAATACGCAGGCAATCACACACATGCTGTTACTGTGTTTGTATGACACCTAAATAGGTTGTTATCATTTGTTTGGCAGATTCCTGTCATGTGACATTCATTATTTGTCAGGGTTTGAGTTTTGTTTGGTTATCTGTTATTTCTTTCTTTTGATTTCTCTGTTATGTTTTGTATTTCATTGGTTTCTGTTTGTTTATTCTCTTGCTGGGTTTTTCTGCTTGGGTCTGTCTGTCTTTGCTTCTCTTGTCTTTCTCTTGGTTCTTGGTGATGGATTTTTTTCTCTCTCTCTCTGGCCACACCCTTGTTCTGCAGCTTTCCATGCACACCTGTTTCTGATTTGCTGATTATCACCTGGGGATATATAAGCTCATTGGGTGTGTTAGTTCCTCGCCAGTTTGTTGTGCCTTGTGCCTTCATTCCACTTCTGTATGTGTTTCATAGTCTTACCTGCCTCCTTGTGTGTTCCTGACCTCCAGCCTGATGCATCGACCACTGTTTGTCCCAATGCATAAGTGATGTCGCTAGCATTAAGTGATGTCGCTAGCATGTATTTTTCTCCTTTCTGTTTTGCTCTATTGCAAAGCCTCCTTAGCTTTTCTTAAAAAGGTTTCTATGTTGTGAGGAATCGGAATCGAATTTATCGCCTTGGTGCATAAGTAACAATAAAATACTTCTGTAAGAAGTGCATAAACAATAATAAAAAGAAAAGGAAAAATAGTTCTGCAAGAAGTCAAATAAACAAATGGGCAAGCTACCTTTACTGTCAAATAGATATAGTGAAATATGGAATGGAGCTGTGGAGGCATGCAGATGAACAGTACAGGGATGATCAGTCTGTACTTTGTGGGAGTGGGGGGGCGGTGGAGGCAGGGTAAAAGGGGGTCTCTGGTATTGTTTATAAGTATAGCTGCAGACAGGAAGAAGCTGTTTTTGTGTCTTGAGGTTTTAGTCCTGATTGACCTCAGTTGTCTGCCAGAGGGGAGGGTAACAAAACGTTTATGCCCTGGGTGAGAGGGATCGGCCACTGTCTTCCTTGCTCGCCTCAGGGCCCTGGAGGTGTACAGGTCCTGTAGGGATTGCATATTGCAGTCGATCACCTTCTCTGCTGCGTGGCTGATACATTGTAGTCTGCTCCTGTCCTTAGCAGTGGTAGCAGCGTACCAGATGTAAGCTAAATCCAGTAGCCGCAGTGTTCGTGGGAACATCTTTATTGGCTGTAGAAGCTCTTTTTCATTGATTTCAGGAAATCAGGCGTGTTTTTCCACACACCGCTTAGCTCCTCAGGCTTGTTGCTGTGCCAGCCAGAGGGAACTGCCAGTCTGGCACGGAGCCTACACTGCCCCCTGCTGTCAGCTTCCTGTATGTCAAATTTCAAATGATCCAAAAGAAATAATAAAACAAATAATGAATATTTTCCTGACTCCTCATTGATGAATCTTTTAACTCATGCAAATATTCTTACCGTTGCACTCATGAACATTTATTATTTGTATAATATTTGTTCATGCACATTGCAACCTCATTTTGTTTATTTAGTCTGTTCTCTCCAGATGTGGCTACCTCATTCCTACCAATGATACATTTAAAGCTAACATGTTCATTCATGTATTTTTTAACCTGTAGATTGAACAATCTGGCACAGAATCTTAAACTCAAAATTATTTTAAACTGTGCCTTTTCTCCTGTTGTATACACATGGTTCAATGCTGCCAGTGGTCTTAGATTAAATAATATACATATTAAAGGGGTCAAATTGTGCCATATTACTTTTTATCTACCATTTACATTTTCATGTGTTTCATATTTAATGTTCAACGTATCCAAAGTCCTGCAATTCTATGAATGTTTTTACAGATTCTCAGATTTAAGCAGAATTTGTGACGCAGTCTGTTTAAGACCTCTATGATCTAATTTTACCTTAAACTATGAAAAGCCTATACATTTAATCTCACATACACTCTCTTTCAATGGCCCAGGAATACTCCAAAATGAGAAAAAAAAGACTGATATGTAAGTGAAAATTGCTACATTACAGACCACCATCTTAATTAAGGTGATGAAAATGGCTGAAAATGCAGTTTGTAGTGCAGCAATAAATCATGCTCATTGTGTTCATGGTGCACAATGTTTCCAAATTTCATAGATTGCACAATTTATTTTATACATTAATATACGTTGTTTTTTATGCAAGACACAGTGAGAGTGACTAGATATCTATGATGTCAACCAGGAGAGAACCTGGCCACTAATACCAAAATAGCTCTCCAGTCTATCCATCAGTATACAGTGATCCAGAGCCCATTCATTCAATACCACAGTAACAGCACTGTGATAGCATCTGAATCTGTTGCAAGCACAATATCATTTTTCGCTTTAGTAAGTGCTGTCTCTGTGGAGCGATGAGATCTATATGTCAACTGCAGCGGCTCAGTGAGATCATAATTGACAAGATAAACTACAAGTTGCTGTGAAACCATTTTTTTCAAGACTTTTACTGCAGGATAGATCTGAGCTTGTATATAATTTAATAACGAATATGGATTTAAGTTAGGTTTCTTCAGAATAGGTTTGATCACTGCAGAATCAAAATTTGTAGGCGCTGAACCTGATGTTAGTGACAGGTTAATAGTTTTCAGTATGACAGGCAGAAGTGTAGTCCACACGTCCTTAAACAATTAGGTTGGTATCAGGTCAAATGGATAAATCATACTTTTAGCAGTGCTCACAAGTTGCAACAGCATAGCGGAGAAACTGTCACAAGTGGTAAATATCTGTTTCACTTAATGTATTGGATCATTTAATGTGAAGCATCCTGGGATATCTTCGACCTAATCCTCAATTTCCTCTTCAAAGTAATCTAAGAAATCTTGAGCACTAAGTCGCAAACAGCTTGCAGGTGCTTGCCTTTGAATAAGTGTAGCCAGTGTCAAACAGTAACTTTGTACAACCCCAATTCCAGTGAAGTTGGGACCTTGTGTAAAATGTAAATAAAAACAGAATACAATGATTTGCAAATCCTCTTCAACCTATATTCAATCAAATGCACAACAAAGACAAGATATTTAATGTTAAAACTGGCAAATTGTATTGTTTTGAGGATTTGTAAATCATTTTATTCTGTTTTATTTACATTTTACACAACATCCCAACTTCATTGGAATTGGGGTTGTAGCAGTCAGGTCCCTTCTGCTGGGGTAGGGTTGAGCTCAGCTCCTCACAGCTGTCTGACTGCTGCAAAACACAACAGAGAGGAACTAACGTGTAATTTTATAAACGTTTTTGACTGTTCAGCTTTACTTACTATGCCAGCAAAAAAACATTACGGACAAAATGTTAGTAAAACTAAATTTGCAGAAGGTAACTGGTCCACTGATGGTTTTTGAAGTTAGCGGAAAAGCTAATCTGCTAACAAAAAAGCTAGCTTTGCTAATTAGCGGTTAGTGGAACTGTCCCCACCACTAGTGTTGCGGGCAACATGACTAAACATGTGCACAGGTGGGCAAGCTTCATTTAAAGGCAGGAGGACATTTTGTTCCAATGAGATTTCACAAAAGCCAATCATATCTAAGTGATTTTCCAAAATTTCATCATTAATCAACAGTGATTTAGAGGACAGTGACCTTGTATTAATGAATCCTAGACTAAGAACCTTACTGGATTTGACAGCTGATGCATTTGAACTAGGTAGTGATTTTGTTTCATTATGGGTCAGATGTCTGTTTGTGTTTACAGAGGTCCAAGGACCAGTCTACATGGCTCAGGCTGACATAGTACAAAATGTTTGATGCGTTGTGAAGTCAGCTGGTGCGGTATGACTGCTTCTATTAGTAACCGAAGTGGTAATGAGCACTAAGTTTGCACAACTTGAACCTCTCAATGCTTCACAAGAACAATATCTGATAAAAGATACAGTTTCTTTTTAAAAAAATTCCCTCCCTGTCATACAATCTATGCTAGCACTATAAGGGTTTTTCTGCCATAATTTCCCCAGTAAACTAGTGGACATCATGTCCACATTTGTAGGAGGCTGTACAGGATCTCTAATCACCTAGTCTGTGGCCTTCTGTAATCAGTAGGGTGTAGGCCACCTGGCAACTGCAAGCCACAGTGACCCCAGAAAGAGGGCCAGTTATTGACAAAGCTAAATCCTTGCTTTTGACAGAACTTTGCCATCCACCTATTTATTGATGGAAGCCTGCTGTAAGACCTCATTATTTACCCAGGAGGGGAGATGATCAGAGAGGATTATTCAATGCAGACATATCTTTCTGATAATGTCACAAGTCCTCTCTATGTCCATAAAAATTCAGTAAGGTATATCTTCTATTATACACTCCAAATCTAAGGTGGAACGCTATTAGTTTATACTAAGGTATTCCTAAATATTAAAAAAAGAGGAAGAAAGAAGAAGGGACAGAGCCACCTAGGTGCCTGGTCTTGAGAACCAGGGATGGGTTTAAAAGCTTTTTATCCCATGGGAACTGTTGGGAAAGTGTAGTGACACGGACCCACAACAGGGGGTGTAAATGAATGGACAATGGATAAGCCAAAATATAACAATTTAATATTGCAAATTATGCACAACGGAATACAGACAAATGCAGTTTGAGAATGATAGCCAATTATACGAAAAGTGATGTGTGGGCAGGCTCGAGGATAGAAGACGTCCGTCCAGAGAAGAGCCGGGTCCCACACGGCTTCCACCGCCAACAGATCTGAAGAACACCGGAGCCGACAAGCCCTGAATCTCCAGGTGGCCACCTTCTCCAGCTGTCAGACCTGGTACTAAGTAGTAGATGATATTTCGGCAGCGAGGTGGAGTTGCTGCCCGGTTTTATGCTGATGATGAGTGACAGCTGGTGCTGTTGATGAGTGACAGCTGTCACTCCCGGTTGCTCCGACGCCCTCTCGTGCCTGAAGCCCGCACTTCAGGCAGGGCGCCCTCTGGTGATGGGCCAGCAGTACCTCCTCTTCAGCGGCCCACACAACAGGAGCCCCCCCTCAACGGGCACCTCCTGGCGCCCGACCAGGCTTGTCGGGGTGTCGGGTGTAGAAGTCGGCCAGGAGGGCTGGGTCCAGGATGAAGCTCCTCGTCACCCGGGAGCGTTCCTCAGGTCTATACCCCTCCCAGTCCACCAAGTACTGGAACCCCCGGCCCGTCCGACGGACGTCCAGGAGCTGGAGTACTGTCCATGCCGGCTCTCCATCGATGATCCGGGCAGGAAGCGGCGCCGGTCCGGGGGTGCAGAGTGGTGAAGTGTGGTAGGGCTTGATCCATGACACATGAAAGACAGGATGGATCCGCAGTGAAGCTGGTAGTTTCAGCTTTACTGTGGCCGGACTGAGGACTTTGAGGATGGGAAACGGTCCAATAAATCTGTCCTGGAGTTTGCGGGATTCCACTTGCAGTGGGATGTCTTTGGAGGATAGCCAAACCTCCTGCCCGGGCTGGTATACAGGGGCCGGGAAACGCCGGCGGTCTGCATGGGCCTTGGCCCTCATCCGGGCTTTCAGCAGGGCAGAGCGGGCAGTACGCCACACCTGACGGCACCTCCTGAGGTGGGCCTGGACCGAGGGCACCCCGACCTCTCCCTCCACGAGCGGAAACAATGGGGCTGGTACCCCAAACATACATCCATCAAATGGGGAGAGGCCGGTGGCAGATGAAATTTGGCTATTGTGAGCGTACTCGATCCAGGCCAGATGGTTGCTCCAGGCCGTCAGGTGCGCGGAGGTCACGCAGCGGAGAGCCTGCTCCAACTCCTGGTTGACCCGCTCTGCCTGTCCGTTCGTCTGGGGATGGTACCCGGACGAGAGGCTTATGGTGGCCCCCCGTTCCCTACAGAAACTCCTCCAGACTTGCGAGGAGAACTGGGGACCACGGTCGGTGACAACGTCAGATGGAATCCTATGCAGACGTACGACATGGTGGACCAGGAGCCTCGGGAGGGCCACAAAGTGGGCCGCCTTGGAGAACCGGTCCACTATCGTGAAGATGGTGGTCATGCCCCTGGGACGGCGGGAGGCCCGTGACGAAGTCCAGGCCCGATGTGGGACCAGGGGCGGTGAGGCACAGGTAACGGCTGGAGGAGTCCCTGTGCCCGTTGGTGGTCGGCTTTTCCCCTGGCGCAGGTGGTGCAGGACTGGACATACTCCCGGACGTCGGCTTCCATAGATGCCCACCAGAAGCGCTGTCAGACCACTGCCACAGTTCTTCGCACCCCTGGGTGACAGGAGAGCTTGGAACCGTGACAGAAGTCCAAGACCGCAGCTCTGGCCTCTGGTGGGACATATAACTTGTCCTTTGGGCCAGTTCCCGGGTCTGGGTTCTGTGCCAGGGCCTCCCGGACGGTCTTCTCCACGTCCCAGGTGAGGGTGGCCACGACAGTGGACTCGGGGATGATGGTTTCCGTGGGATCTGACAGCTCGGTTTTAACCTCCTCTTTGTGAACCCGGGACAAGGCGTCAGATCTTTGGTTCTTGGTCCCGGGGCGGTAGGTGATTTGGAAGTCAAAACGCCCGAAGAACAATGACCAGTGGGCTTGCCTGGGGTTCAGCCGCTTGGTGGTCCGGATGTACTCCAGGTTCCGATGGTCCGTGAAAACCGTGAATGGAACCGCAGCTCCCTCCAACAGGTGTCTCCACTCCTCAAGAGCCTCTTTCACCGCAAGGAGTTCTTGATTGCCCACGTCATAGTTTCGTTCAGCCGGGGTCAACCTGCGGAAAAAATAGGCACAGGGGTGGAGGACCTTATCGGACTCCCTGTTCTGGGACAGCTCGGCTCCAATCCCTGAGTCAGAGGCATCCACTTCAACTATAAACTGGCGGTTAGGATCGGGCTGCACCAGAACTGGTGCAGTAGAGAACCGGCGTTTCAACTCCCTAAACGCGGCTTCGCACCGATCCGACCAGGTGAAGGGGACTTTGGAGGAGGTCAGGGCTGTCAAGGGACCAACCACCTGACTGTAATCCTTAATGAACCTCCTGTAGAAATTTGCAAAGCCGAGGAACTGTTGCAGCTTCCTACGGCTTGTTGGTTGGGGCCAGTCTCTCACCGCCGCAACCTTGGCTGGATCAGGGGCGACGGAGTTGGAGGAGATTATGAACCCCAGGAAGGACAAAGAAGTGCGGTGGAACTTGCACTTCTCGCCCTTTACAAACAGCCGGTTCTCCAGCAACCGCTGCAGGACCTGACGTACATGCTGGACATGAGTTTCAGGATCCAGGGCGAAGATGAGTATATCGTCTAGATATACGAAGACAAAACGATGCAAGTCCCGCAAGACGTCATTAACCAAAGCTTGGAACGTCGCGGGCGCATTGGTGAGGCCGAACGGCATGACCAGGTACTCAAAGTGACCTAAGGGGGTGTTAAATGCCGTCTTCCACTCGTCTCCCTTCCGGATCCGAACCAGGTGGTACGCATTCCTAAGATCCAATTTAGTGAATATTTGGGCTCCATGCAAGGGCGTGAACACCTAATCCAACAGAGGTAACGGGTATCGGTTGCGAACCGTAATTTCGTTCAGCCCTCTGTAATCGATGCATGGACGGAGTCCGCCGTCTCTCTTGCCCACAAAAAAGAAACCTGCACCCATCGGGGAGGTGGAGTTCTGGTTCAACCTGGCAGCTAACGAGTCCCGGATGTAGGTCTCCATTGATTCGCGTTCTGGACGTGAGCCTGCTGGACGGGTACTCAACGCCCGGGATCAAATCAGTGGCGCAATCGTATGGCCGGTGTGGGGGGAGAGTGAGTGCCAGATCTTTGCTGAAGACGTCAGCAAGATCGTGGTACTCCTCAGACACCGCCGTCCGATTGGGGGGAACTTTGACCTCCTCATTAGCTGTCACACCGGGTGGAACCGAGGATCCTAAACATTCCCGGTGGCAGATTTCGCTCCACTGCGTCACACCCGCAGACGGCCAGTCTATCCGAGGATTGTGCTTTACCATCCATGGAAATCCCAAAATCACTCGGGAGGTAGAAGGTATTACATAAAACACAATCTCCTCCCTGTGATTCCCAGACACAACCAATGTGACAGGCTGTGTCTGGTGTGTGATTAATGGGAGAAGGGTGCCATCTAGTGCCCCTACCTTCAATGGTGAAGGTAGGGCCACTAGAGGGAGCCCAACTTCTTTTGCCCATCTGCTATCCAGCAGATTCCCTTCCGACCCCGTGTCCACCAGTGCTGGGGCGTGAAGGGTTAGATCCCCACTCAGGATTGTGACTGGGATGCATGCGGATTTATGGGGTTTCCCCACGTGAGTGTTATGACCCACCCTTAGCCCAGTCTCTAAGGGCGGGCATTGTAGTTTAACCGCTTGGGGCAATTCCTCTGTATGTGCTCACTCGAGCCCCAGAAAAAACACTCCCTGCGGGCCAGCCTCCGTTGTCTGTCATCTGATTTGACTTTGGCCCTCCTCATGTCCATAGCTTCGTCAGCAGGGGGAGCTGTTGCCACACGGAGCTCTCTGGCTGTGGAGCATGGGGACGGCGGCACCCTTTCGGACCCGGAAGGAAGAGGGACGGCTTGTGCCCGGCCACACCCTTCGCCCCGCTCCTGACGATGTTCTTCTAGTCGGTTGTCTAACCGTATAACCAGGTCGATAAGCCCATCAAAATCCCGCAGTTCGTCCTTAGCCAGCAGATGCTCCTTCAGGACTGGAGACAGTCCGTTTATGAAGGCAGCGCGGAGTGCAGGACCTCGCTGCCGCGATGCGGAAGTCGACTGCATACTCGGCTGCACTCCGACGCCCCTGTCTCATTGACAGCAGCACGTTCGAAGCAGTCTCACCTCTATTGGGGTGATCAAACACTTGCTTGAACTCCCGCACAAACCCAGCATATGTTGTTAGGAGCCGTGAATTCTGCTCCCAGAGCGCCGTATCCCAGGCGCGTGCCTCTCCTTGAAGCAGATTTATTACATAAGCCACCCGGCTTGCATCTGACGCGTACATGACGGGACGCTGTGAAAAGATGAACGAACACTGCATTAAGAAGTCTGCACACGTCTCGACACAACCCCCGTACGGCTCTGGAGGGCTTATGTATGCTTCAGGGGACGGGGGGTTCGTTGAACGACCACTGGAATGTCTGTATTTGGCACTCGGTCAGCAGGAGGAGGCGCTGCAGCAATGCCCTGTGTGTGCGCTTCCACCCGAGCGGTGAGAGCCTCCATCCTCCGATTGAGTATGACATTCTGCTCGGTTACCAAGTCCAACCGAGCAGTGAAGGCGGTTAAGATTTGCTGCAGCTCACCTAACACGCCTCCTGCTGGCGCCTGTGCACCTAGCGTTTCCATTGGTGGTTCATCCGATGGTTGACGTCCCTCGGGATCCATGACGTTGGCTGAGATATCCTGTGGGAAGTGTAGTGACACGGACCCACAACAGGGGGCGTAAATGAACGGACAATGGATAAGCCAAAATATAACAGTTTAATGTTGCAAATTGTGCACAACGGAATACAGACAAATGCAGTTTGAGAATGATAGCCAATTATACGAAAAGTGACGTGTGGGCAGGCTTGAGGATAGAAGACGTCCGTCCAGAGAAGAGCCGGGTCCCACACGGCTTCCACCGCCAATGGATCTGAAGAACACCGGAGCCGACAAGCCTTGAATCTCCAGGTGGCCACCGTCTCCAGCTGTCAGACCTGGTACTAAGTAGTAGATGATATCTCGGCAGCGAGGTGGAGTTGCTGCCCGGCTTTTATGGTGATGATGAGCGACAGCTAGTGCTGTTGATGAGTGACAGCTGTCACTCCCGGTTGCTCCGACGCCCTCTCGTGCCTGAAGCCCGCACTTCAGGCAGGGCGCCCTCTGGTGATGGGCCAGCTGTACCTCCTCTTCAGCGGCCCACACAACAGGAACTCTCCCTACTCACCCAAGTGGCTCAAGAATATGGACAGCACATACATAAGTGATATTTACACAGGGCAGTAAACAACATATACAAAAAAATATCATAGCTACATAATGTTATAGGAGTTAGTAGCTGAAACCTCAATGTTCCTACAGAAAAAAATTGAAATATACATCTACCTAGTCTTTAGACATGTTGTAAAACAAAGTTATGGCTAACAGGCTAAGATATAAATCTGGTTATGTTATTATACAAACAAAAACTATGATATAGTAAGTATTAGGTTCCTATCTAAAGTTCACCCTGCTAGCTAAGTTATGGATAGTAACTATAGAAAGACAAATTCCGTACTCTATGTGCTGTCTAATGGAAACCCTGAACTTAGATGCTGTCAATTGATATCTATTAAAGAACCGTTTAAACCATTTGTAACCTCACCATGTCGCATCCTAACATCATTGGTGCAGGCATGAATAACAGCGTTATTATAACCTTATGTGATATCAATACCCTAAGATGAGGAGTAATGTTGGACCTTCTGGCCCAGGTAAACATTTAATTTGGGCTAGCACCTCTAATTACAACCCCAATTCCAATGAAGTTGGGACGTTGTGTAAAATGTGAGTAAAAACAGAATACAATGACAAGATATTTAATGTTAAAACGTGAACAATGTGATGTAACACAGTCCCAACTTCATTGGAATTGGGGTTGTATGTCGGTGATGGAGTCCCCTATCATTAACATATGGCGTTTTGAAATAGGGACAGGGTGGAAGCTGTCCATAAGCTAGGATGGCTATCAACAGGCCCCACAAGGGCATAAAAATATTTATAGTTAGTAAAGGTGACTGCACACTGTGCTGCTAAGCTTGTGCTAACTGCATGACACTAAGCTCATCTGGAGTACCCGTAGCATCTAACTACACTGAAAAAGCCACTGTAGCTTTAATTTAAGAGAGCCACCATGTCTACCAGCATTGCACAACTAAAACAGATCTTTGTGCACAAATTAACTCTAAACAGACTACAGAAATATTAGCTTGAGCTGAAAACTAATAAGCTAAGCTAAACACTCTTGGAGACATTGAAGTACAGGTAGTTTAACTAAAAGACAGAATAATTACGACCTTTTCCTGTGTATAAAAGCACTCATGCCAGTCGCATCTGTACTGGCACAAGAGGTCCAACCAACACACTTGTCCAACAAGGAAACAGGTAGCCATTAGCAGCAGTCCAAATTAATATTAAATGTGCTCTCCCATAGAAAGTGATTTTCACCCAATGCATTTTCACAGGGCCAATTGCAACTGTTTATTTGATACAGGCATAGGCAGTTCAGTTCCGTAACTACAGCTTGGCTAGGCACAAACTTGCAGTGGACTTTGGCAGGTTTTAGTATTTTCTGCAGTTGGTGACAAGCAGTTGATATCTCCACTTCAGATCAATTGTGGTTTACTATTTTTTCTGTGGTACAATGTCATGATGCATTCAGTTATATGTCATAAATTCTATATGTCTTTAGTGACGTTATTTATTTAAAATCCTGTATTGAAAGAACATTAACAGTTGTATTTTATCGGATGAAAAGAAACAAAAAATTTGAACGTTTCACATTTTAAACGATCTAAGTGGTCTAGTCACCCTGTTGAGGTTTAAAATTGCGCAGAATCTCTTAAAACTTCGGAGAGTTTGCCACACTGCGAGATGTTGATAACATTGAGAACTGCCTTGAAACACTCTGATCAGGCTGCACTTTGACCACTGCACATGGACAACAGCATTAACATCGCAACATAAACCTCTTTGTATATTGTGCCTAAAACTTTCGTGAATATATTATCTAGGTTTTTAGATGTTGTTATTGTGTTTGTTTTATGTAAACATGCGAGAAGCACAGGTTGTTTCTCTGTTATTTTCAGTTGGAATTGCTGCGAGCTGCGATCGCTTCCTGTTCATGTCATTCTGGGGGAAAGTGAAGTTTGCTCTTTAACGTCCTGCTTATTGTCCTTTACAGTACTGTTTGTTCCAGAGGAATATATATAAAATATCTGAAATTTGGTTGGCATTTATGAAGATCCACGCAGATTAAACGAAGCAGACACGGATTATTTGGAATATTTGTTTTAGCAAGTTTTCAGGGTCTCATGCATGCAGTCTCTTATTAACGTGAAGAGAAGCATAAATTACATTTTGGTAGTATAATGTTCATTTGCAATTGTCGTTATGTGGATTCTCTATGTTGTTTAGACTGCAGCAACTCTCTGGCACGCAAGGGATTATGGGATATCTCAATAGGGCAAATAGATGTCTATTTGGTTGGTTGTAGCTCTGGCTAAATTATGCCCACTTTTATTAATTAAGTAGAGAAGCTTGAATCCTCGACTGGACTGGGTTGCTTGACGTGAGGACGTTTCGCTTCAAATCACAGAAGCTTCTTCAGCTAAAATTCTTGCTCTGGTAGTCTGACTTCTGTCTTGACTCTTGTAGAGAAGAATAAACCAGAAGCCAACAAAAGCTGGAGTTTTTTAACCTAACCAGACCCCTCCTACCGAGAGGCTGACTGCTATAGGCTAGTGACTAAACAATAGCTCTAATTAGCACCTATTGTGCCCTAGTTAGCACTCTCCTAATAAAAAACTCCAGCTTTTGTTGGCTTCTGGTTTATTCTTCTCTACAAGAGTCAAGACAGAAGTCAGACTACCAGAGCAAGAATTTTAGCTGAGGAAGCTTCTGTGATTTGAAGCGAACGTCATCACGTCAAGCAACCTAGTCCAGTCAAAGATTCAAGCTTCTCTACTATGGAAACCACCTGGACAACTGAGAGCCTACACAGAAACACTTTTATGAATTAAGTTATGTTATTGCTGCTTCTTAGCATATCTAAACTGATCCAGTGGGAGCTCATTGGGAACAAGCTTTTAGTGGCGCTAAGGGTTTGTCACATGTTTCTTTGCTGTGGTTGTAGGTCTAGCAAGTTGTATCTTGGAAATCTGTTAGTGTGCTGTGGCTGTGCCAGGCTAGTGAAATGAACTGGTTTATTGTGAATGACTTCAGTAAAGACTGTTTGAACTTTTTAAGCAAAACTGTAATTAATCGCATGTTTGAAGTACAATTTCTAGTGCAGTTTGTTTAAAATGTTTGAAAACCACTCAGCCTTTCTTCATTTCTTCATCACTTGTTAAACTGGTGCAGTATTTTTGTATTTAATTCCTGTTTTACAAACAGCAAAATGTGTTTCTAATTCATGTTCTTACTATTTTGCACTTTTGGACACTTCTGTTCGTAACAACAGAAAAACTTTATATTATTGTTATAAACTTTGCAGTGTGCTTTCATATACACTCAACAAAAATATAAACGCAACACTTTTGGTTTTGCTCCCATTTTGTATGAGATGACCTCAAAGATCTAAAACTTTTCCACATACACAATATCACCATTTCCCTCAAATATTGTTCACAAACCAGTCTAAATCTGTGATAGTGAGCACTTCTCCTTTGCGGAGATAATCCATCCCACCTCACAGGTGTGCCATATCAAGATGCTGATTAGACACCATGATTAGTGCACAGGTGTGCCTTAGACTGCCCACAATAAAAGGCCACTCTGAAAGGTGCAGTTTTGTTTTATTGGGGGGGATACCAGTCAGTATCTGGTGTGACCACCATTTGCCTCATGCAGTGCAACACATCTCCTTCGCATAGAGTTGATCAGGTTGTCAATTGTGGCCTGTGGAATGTTGGTCCACTCCTCTTCAATGGCTGTGCAAAGTTGCTGGATATTGGCAGGAACTGGTACACGCTGTCGTATACGCCGGTCCAGAGCATCCCAAACATGCTCAATGGGTGACATGTCCGGTGAGTATGCCGGCCATGCAAGAACTGGGACATTTTCAGCTTCCAAGAATTGTGTACAGATCCTTGCAACATGGGGCCGTGCATTATCCTGCTGCAACATGAGGTGATGTTCTCGGATGTGTATGGCACAACAATGGGCCTCAGGATCTCGTCACAGTATCTCTGTGCATTCAAAATGCCATCAATAAAATGCACCTGTGTTCGTCGTCCATAACAGACGCCTGCCCATACCATAACCCCACCGCCACCATGGGCCACTCGATCCACAACATTGACATCAGAAAACCACTCACCCACACGACGCCACACACGCTGTCTGCCATCTGCCCTGAACAGTGTGAACCGGGATTCATCCGTGAAGAGAACACCTCTCCAACATACCAAACGCCAGCGAATGTGAGCATTTGCCCACTCAAGTCGGTTATGACGACGAACTGGAGTCAGGTCGAGACCCCTATGAGGACGACGAGCGTGCAGATGAGCTTCCCTGAGACGGTTTCTGACAGTTTGTGCAGAAATTCTTTGGTTATGCAAACCGATTGTTCCAGCAGCTGTCCGAGTGGCTGGTCTCAGACGATCTTGGAGGTGAACATGCTGGATGTGGAGGTCCTGGGCTGGTGTGGTTACACGTGGTCTGCGGTTGTGAGGCTGGTTGGATGTACTGCCAAATTCTCTGAAACGCCTTTGGAGACGGCTTATGGTAGAGAAATGAACATTCAATACACGAGCAACAGCTCTGGTTGACATTCCTGCTGTCAGCATGCCAATTGCACGCTCCCTCAAATCTTGCAACATCTGTGGCATTGTGCTGTGTGATAAAACTGCACCTTTCAGAGTGGCCTTTTATTGTGGGCAGTCTAAGGCACACCTGTGCACTAATCATGGTGTCTAATCAGCATCTTGATATGGCATACCTGTGAGGTGGGATAGATTATCTCAGCAAAGGAGAAGTGCTCACTATCACAGATTTAGACTGGTTTGTGAACAATATTTGAGGGAAATGGTGATATTGTGTATGTGGAAAAAGTTTTAGATCTTTGAGTTCATCTCATACAAAATAAGAGCAAAACCAAAAGTGTTGCGTTTATATTTTTGTTGAGTGTAAATCCAGAATAAGTATTTAAATGTAAATGAATCTTTATGAATGGAACTGACAGTGAATCAGGCCTGTCTGAATTTGATTTTGAATCTGCAGATCAGAGGTGTTGCCTGGCTGTAGAAATGTTTGGACCAGTTCAGATATAATACCTCCAGTCATCTTAATATAAAGATGACTTACCGTCCCCTGCTGGAATGGCATGAGTCCAGAAAGTAGTTAGCAGCACGCACGCACGCACGCACGCACGCACGCACGCACGCACGCACGCACGCACGCACGCACGCACGCACGCACGCACAGCTGCTGTAAGCAGGGGGTTTTAATTTGACAAACAAAGACAGTGGCTGAAGACATTAAAAACACTACACATTTCACTCATGGTTCCAACATGAAACTTAAGTCACTCATGGTAATTGCAACATGATACTTATCTAAACTAATAAAATCAATTGAGCGACAAAAACACAATAAATCAATAGCACTAACGACACTATTAAACTAACATGAATAACAACATTTAAAACCTCAAAACCCCATGATCCCCAAAATCCCATGGTGCATTGCAGCACAGCATCTATTGTTTATTGGTTAGATAAAATTGCTAATTTCTCCAAATAAATTTGTTGTAACAATTTTCTGTTTTTGCAGTGTTCATCCTCAGCCCAACTGACATAAGCATGCCAAACGGCAAATGTCAGCTCTTCTCGGTTTTTGCGTTATCGAAGCCACACACACACACACACACACACACACACACACACACACACACACACACACACACACACACACACACACACACACACACACACACACACACACACACACACACACACACACAGAGGCCACTTGGCTATTATATTTATAAAAGTAATGATTGACCTGTGTAGACTCACTCACTAGCCCAACACACAGGTAGATGTTCTGCAGATCTAACATGAGTTCATGGCAGCCAGACTGTTCAATTTAGGGTTATTTGCATGTTTTTATGAATTTGTGTATGAATAGATACTTTAAACCTTTTTGTGTCAGCTGGTCAAAATAAACCCACAGTCATGGAGCCAAATGTCTCTAAAGCAGTGTGTCACAAGTTCATTGTAATCAGTGGCCAGTTTGTGTATACATAGCTAATTTAATATTATAAAATAACAACAGCAACCAAACAAAAAAAATTATTGCTATATAGACATCACCCATCTTCCCCACCCCCACGCCACCAAAAACAAAAAAACAAACAAACAACCAACAGGTGAGCAAAATAGACAGAACAGGATGCTGTTAAGATTCTTGCTATATGTAAATTAGATTTGATTACATTGTCAGGTAATCTAGTGGCTTTTTGTGACATTTCGCCGAGCCAACAATGACTTCTGGTTGGACTTTTTTGGCAACACTAGACCCCAGTAGCTGGATAAGGCCAAGGGGACACCAGTGGTGGGCACAGTTCCCCTAATCTTCTAATCCGTGTGACCATCCAGTAGATTGTCAGAATACATAAAACGCTGCCGTCTACTGAATGGAAGTGTGAGTAGCAATGAATGATCACATGGCCACTTTTTCAGAATCACACACTTAACAAACAGAATTTTGAGTTTTGCAAATGCCTTTAAAAATGTAAAAATGACATATTCCAAATACACATTTATTTGTAAAAACCACCACACACATTACAGTAACTTGTGTGTTGATTTTTACAAATAATTAAACCAACCAACCAGTGATCAGAGGAGGCTCATGTTCCCATAATGCCTTTTGGCATCTGTTTCTGTTAATGCTTAAACTATCAGAAGTAACGCATTACTTAAAAACTAAAACATATACGCGATTTTTCACTTTGTAAAAATCACAGAGTTGACCTTAATTTTGATTAACTGTCCAGAATTAGTTTAGTTTATAAATCAAAACCATAAGTGAAAACTGCTTTGCTTCTGATGTCTCCTGCACACATCTATGCTGTTCCATGTTGAATGTAAATGACTCTTCCTTAAACGAGTGAGCAGGGTGCACAAAGACAGGAGCTCTGACTCATTGTTTACAGATTTATTTGTAAAAAACAAATTACAGTAACTTGTGTGTTGTTGTTTTTTACAACCAACCAGTGATGAGGATGCTCAATTTCCCATAATGCCTTTGGGCATCTGTGAGTTGTAATGCTCAAACAATCAGAATTAGTGCATTACTTCAAAACAAAAAGATATTTGTGATATTTTCACTTTGTACTATAAAAATGACAGTTAACTTTAATATAATAAACCATCCGCAATTAGTTCAGGTTTTTAAATCAAACCATAAGTCAAACCAGTTTTTTCTGTTTATGCCTTTGACCCACGTCTGCTGTGAATGTAAATGACTCTTGCTTACAGCAGTGAGCAGGGCGCACAAAGACAGGAGCTCTGACTCATTGTTTGTGTTGGGTTTGTGATCACCTTTGATTCTACTCAGAAGCATCGGTGGTACTGGCTTGTCAAGTAGCTGACAGTGTGCCAGAGTCAATATTAAAAGTTAGTAGTTATCGGTTAGCTGTAGCTTCCGCAAAATTGTTTTTATCAGTTTATCGGTTTATCATTATAAAAGTTAACTTTTCATTTAGCGGATTAGTGGTTATCCAAGCTAACTTGTTGGTTAGATGTGCCCACTCCTGGGGGACACCCACACTTCACCAGGCTGCAGGAGGTAGATGGTTACTGTCGAGTGGTGGGGAAGGACCGGTTGTCTAGCTCCTTGGTTGCCATCCAGGACCCAATGTGGTTCTGTGATGTTGTGGATGTGGCAATGTGTGGCACCAGTGCATGCTCCCAGATATGACTTGTTTCACGTGGGGTAATACTGACTTTTGTTCCACAGTGTAGTTCATGCATCCAAAATCATTACACAGACAGAATGCTTCACTAACTTAAAGTGCAACAGACGGCCAAAGCAGTATTCACAGTGGATTTAGAGTTGGCATTCAAAAGCAGTTACGGCAGAATAGCTTAGGGCACACCTTAGCATTTGGGGATGAAAGACATGCTGTAAACAAGCAAAAACAAAAAGCCTGATCCCTTCTCCCGTCTTCCACTGTTATTCCCAGCACTGATTTCAGTCTGATCAGATATGCTTCACTGCAGTCATAATGTGAAACTGTGTAAATGAAAACCCAATGAGATTGCTCGAGCTTCTGGAGCTTATTTATTTGGCTGGATATCTGTTTAGAGCGGAAGGAAAAAATGTCCAGTTCTTCACACATTTTCACCTCGCAAAATAATCTTGTCTCCTTGCCAGACTTTGGCCTGTTCTTCAGACGCTCATTAAATGTTGTGTGGTGGTTATATTGCTGTTTGCAGTGAGTGGAGAGGTTAGTTGTGGGGTTGAGATCCTGCAGGAAGAAAGCCTGGGCTGGCAGCCAGGAGGACACAGCATCACGCATTGTTTGACCTTCAGTGCCACTTGAAAAGAAATATTGGCACTGTACAGGGTGTGGTTTGACATTTTCATGAAGGTTCTCAATGTGTCTCTGTGTCTGCTTTTGGGTTGTCATTTTTCCATGTGTCTCATGAGGCCTTTCTGTTTTCTTGAGTCATTACTGACCTCGACACTCCTCAGAGAATGTTGAATGAGCAGAAGTGTTTCTGCTCTGCTTTGACATCAACTGATCAATCGAAGAGGTGATCAGCACAGCATCTAGTCCCCCCCCATATATATATATATATATATATATATATATATATATATATATATATATATATATATATATATATATATATATATATGTGTGTGTGTGTATGAACATTTGTATTTGATCACTTTTGGGTTTTAGTTTTGATGTGTCACAAACAATCTATGAGCACTAACGGTTTTGCTGAGTGGAAAAAATATATTTGTACATCTCAAGAAAAGCCATCACAGTCTCAGGTCTGATCAAGACAGATGAAATAAAGTAGCACAGATTTGGCAGTTAGGGGTTTACTTGTAACAGTCTGATACCTATGTACATACGATTTACAGTTACAATACGATTCAGAGACGCTACTTTTTATTGTGGAACGATTCAGAGTTGCACGATGTGATACAATTGCATGATAAATTAAAATAAGCCAGAAATGTCATTGCTGACCTTCAAATTTATATTTCATCAAAGACCAAGGGCCTCAACTATAAACATTGTGCATGCACAAAACGGGACCTAAGATACACACACAACAATTTAAATACACACAGTGTGATTTATAAAAATAAATTAGTCTAGCGCATTGCCCGCAGGGATCTACAGGCTCTAGATTGGATCGTGTTTATAAAATAGGTAGCTGACATTTTTCCAAGGGTGGTAATAAATTCTGCAAAGTTTCTATAATGAGTTGGAATGTCATGTGAGTCCAGAATGTTATTATCAATGTTCATTGTTCACTGTTGTTACATAATATCCATAATTTCTCCAAAAATATTAGCCCTATCAGTATTCCGTTTTGGTGGCATTCATCAAACGGCAAATGTCAACTCTCCTCAGTTTGTCCTTCATCAAAGCCATATACAGTAGTGTTCAGAATAATAGTAGTGCTATGTGACTAAAAAGATTAATCCAGGTTTTGAGTATATTTCTTATTGTTACATGGGAAACAAGGTACCAGTAGATTCTCACAGATCCAACAAGACCAAGAATTCATGATATGCACACTCTTAAGGCTATGAAATTGGGCTATTAGTAAAAAAAAGTAGAAAAGGGGGTGTTCACAATAATAGCAGTGTGGCATTCAGTCAGTGAGTTTGTCAATTTTGTGGAACAAACAGGTGTGAATCAGGTGTCCCCTATTTAAGGATGAAGCCAGCACCTGTTGAACATGCTTTTCTCTTTGAAAGCCTGAGGAAAATGGGATGTTCAAGACATTGTTCAGGAGAACAGCGTAGTTTGATTAAAAAGTTGATTGGAGAGGGGAAAACTTATACGCAGGTGCGAAAAATTATAGGCTGTTCATCTGCAATGATCTCCAATGCTTTAAAATGGACAAAAGAACCAGAGACACGTGGAAGAAAATGGAAAATAACCATGTAAATGGATAGAGGAATAACCAGAATGGCAAAGGCTCACCCATTGATCAGCTCCAGGATAATCAAAGACAGTCTGGAGTTACCTGTAAGTGCTGTGACAGTTAGAAGACACCTGTGTGAAGCTAATTTATTTGCAAGAATCCCCCGCAAAGTCCCTGTCTTAAATAAAAGACATGTGCAGAAGAGGTTACAATTTGCCAAAGAACACATCAACTGGCCTAAAGAGAAATGTGGTTATATAACTAAATACTAGTTTAATGATTCACAGGATTGCTAAAAAAGCAGTTTGAACATAATAGTTTTGAGTTTGTAGCATCAACAGCAGGTGCTACTATTATTGTGAACACTCCCTTTTCCCCTTTTTTATTGTTCACAATAATAGTAGCATCTGCTGTTGACACTACAAATTCAAAACTATTATGTTCAAACTGCTTTTTAGCAATCCTGTGAATCACTAAACTACTTGTAGTATTTAGTTGTATAAACACAGTTTTTTGACATATCCAAACTGATCCATGATACTTGGTATGCGATATATTGGCCCAACACCATAGTAGGAGAAACATGCCCATATCATGATGCTTGCACCACCATGCTTCACTGTCTTCAATGTGAACTGTGGCTTGAATTCAGAGTTTGAGAGTCATCTCACAAACTGTCTGTGGCCGTTGGACTCAAAAAGAACAATTTTACTCTCATCAGTCCACAACATATTCCTAAATTTCTCTTTAGGCCAGTTAATGTGTTCTTTGGCAAATTGTAACTTCTTCTGCACGTCTTTTATTTAACAGGGGGACTTTGCGGGGGATTCTTGCAAATAAAATAGCTTCACACAGGCATCTTCTAAAGCCCAGGTTACACATAGACGGTTTTGTCGGCGGGCAGTACGTAGACCGAAGTTCGCGATAGTTCTGGCTGTTTTTGCGGTGGAAAGGGGTGGAGCATTTCGCCGGCGTTTTGAGCACCGTACTAGCCGCAAATGTGCGGATAAAACGCCGCTAAATCCGCCGAATAAAGCGGCGTTTTGACGCCGTAGTATCCGGCACACGTCAGGCAATGGGTTTAATACCCAGTTCTATCCTTTACAATCGCAGGTTAAGACGCGCATGAGAACAGCGGTGTTCTCCTGCTGCCGATAATGCCCTGTGTACCTCTGGATTTATCCAGGCAAATCCTGCGTTACTCCAGGAACTTTTGCATATAGGCAGTGCCCCCAGAGTATAATAGGCTGAAGCAGCTGTCACTTCAGGGGGAGGGAGCTCATCTCTCAGCCTTTTATTCTCCTTTCCATTTCCCCTCCTCAACGTGTTGCTCGTCTCCACTACAGGGCTCTCCTCTGCTTCTGAACCAGACCTCTTGGTAAGTCCTTGCCGCTGCCAGTTTTCTTTTAGGAGGCATACTGGAGCTTCTCTGCAAAAATATCTGGAGCTGGCCGCGAGTGAGAGGCCTGCATGCAGCGCGCTATTGACCGCCGCCTATCGGCCATTTGGAACGCCGTTAACCGGGAGGTGGCGTTTAGAACGACGTACTGTCCACTAGCGCCGCCGTTTTGTCTGCCTCTGTCACTGGTTAAAACGCCTTTGAGGACGCCGAGTGGGCTCTATCGCCGTTTTACACACAGTTGGTTAGGGATACAACGCCGGCTGCCAATTACGGCGGTGTAAACTACAGCACTACAGGAAGGAGCAGGATGACACGGCGATTAAAAGTATCAAACGCCGTTGTTCGCGTTGTCTCTGTCGTCACGCGAATTCTCCGGGAACGCTCCCGGAATTATTCGACATGTTGAATAATTTTTTTGACGATTCCTGGTAAAGCCGGAACTAAGCCACGCCCCCTAGAGCCGGCGTTGACAACGGCGTTTGATCCTTAAGACGGCCAAAAACTCTTCCAGGGACGCTTCCGGGAGCTCTTACCGTCTATGTGTAAATGGGGCTTAACTGTCACAGCACTTACAGGTAACTCAGACTGTCTTTGATCATCCTGGAGCTGATCAGTGGGTGAGCCTTTGCCATTCTGGTTATTCTTCTAGCCATTTTGATGGTTGTTTTCTGTTTTCTTCCATGCGTCTCTGTTTTTTTTTGTCCATTTTAAAGCATTGGATATCATTGTAGATGAACAGCCTATAATTTTTTGCACTTGCGCATAGGTTTTCCCCTCTCCAATCAACTTTTTAATCAGACTACGCTGTTCTTCTGAACAATGTCTTGAACGTCCCATTTTCCTCAGGCTTTCAAAGAGAAAAGCATGTACAACAGGTGCTGGCTTCATCCTTAAATAGGGACACCTGATTCACACCTCACATCAACTTGCCTAAAGAGAAATGGAGGAATATTTGTGGACTGATGACAGTAAAATTGTTCTTTTTGGGTCCAAGGGCTGCAGACAGTTTGTGAGATGACCCCCAAACTCTGAATTCATGCCATAGTTCTCAGTAAAGACAGTGAAGCGTGGTGGTGCAAGCATCATGATATGGGCATGTTTCTCCTACTATGGTGTTGGGCCTATATATCGCATACCAGGTATCATGGATCAGTTTGGATATGTCAAAATACTTGAAGAGGTCATGTTGCCTTATGCTGAAGAGGACATGCCCTTGAAATGGGTGTTTCAACAAGACAATGACACCAAGCACACTAGTAAACGAGCAAAATCTTGGTTCCAAACCAAGAAAATTAATGCCTAGCAGATGTGAAGAAATCATGAAAAACTGTGGTTATATAACTAAATACTAGTTTAGTGATTCACAGGATTGCTAAGAAGCAGTTTGAATATAATAGCTTTGAGTTTGTAGCATCAACAGCAGGTGCTACTATTATTGTGAACACCCCCTTTTCTACTTTTTTTTTTACTAATAGCCCAATTTCATAGCCTTAAGAGTGTGCATATCATGAATGCTTGGTCTTGTTGGATTTGTGAGAATCTACTGAATCTACTGGTACCTTGTTTCCCATGTAACAATAAGAAATATATTCAAAACCTGGATTAATCTTTTTAGTCACATAGCACTACTATTATTCTGAACACTACTGTACATGCATACATGCACACACGTCCACAGAGGCCACTTGGCTTTTAATATATAGATGGCAAAATGTGAGTATCTGTATGGAAACTTTAACCCATGTGTGTAAACATTTTTGTGAGTGATAGCATTACATACATAATGATGCCTTGTGGGAGGTGGTGTCCAAGTAGTTAAAGCAGTGAGCTTGTAACCAGAGGATCTTCAGTTCAATTCTCTGTCAGACCACAAAATCGATCAGGGCCCCTGAGCAAGGTCCTTAAGCCCCAAGTTGCTCCTGCTGTGTAGTGAGTGCCTTAAGTGGTAGCACCCTGACAACAGTGTGTGAATGGGTGAATGTGAGGCATCAACGTAAAGCACTCGGACCATGAATCCACTATATAAATACAGTCTATTTACATGCTAGTGAGTTATATATCCTACATTTAACAACAGAAATACGTGATCATAATTACAAAATAGTTTTCATGATCAAAAATATTGTGCATGCCCAAAATGTTTTGACGCACTTGCCGTATTATGACATATATCAGCGTGCTTCAACATGCTCTTAACTTAAACAAAACTTACCCATAACTTACTCGATGCATGCCAGCATTTTAATACGCTCGGCATACGCTGGCTAAATAGTCAAGGTGTTACAGGGGTGTAAGTATATTAGTGGTGGACATGACTGGTTTATCCCAATCATTTGGACAAGGTGAGAAGTCCTGCCTACAGTGATGTCACAGCACTGTAAAGAATTCTGTGACAACTATAATGATGAGTAATTGTCTACTTGTTCTTTTTGTTGTTTGTATGTCTGTCAACCCGGTCCATGTCCTTATGTGAATGGCTTTGTATTTAAGTTCAGGCACAACAGCAGGTGGAACACCTGCAGGAACGCGCTGGGGAGCATTGGAATGAGACTCAAGCCGATTTGGCGTCACTGTCCTTCTTGTGGTGCAGTATGGTTTAATTGTGTGCACATGAGTGAAGTTATATGTTAACTTTGTACAAATGACAGAATTGACATTAATAGAGTTATTCTATCGGTATTAATTTGTTTTATAAATCAAAACCATAAGTCAAAACAGCTTTATTTTCCAAGACCTCTGCCTCACGGCGACACTGCTATATGCTGTTAAGGAATAATGATGTATTTTTTTGTGTGTGTAGAGTTGAGCTTAGCTGCTCCTCACAACTGCTTCACTGCTGCAAGATATGTAGTAAAACAGAAGCTTGTTTGAGTTTGTGGTTGCCTTTGATGGTACAGGAAGCGATGGTGCTGTTAAAACTCAAAATCAGCTTGTTAGTAGTTGCAAGCGTACTACTTAACTTACATACTGAAAGATATCGGTTATCGGTTAGTTGTAGCTTCGATAATTTTTTGGGTGGTTTATCGGTTTAGCTTCATAAAAGATAACTTTTCAGTTAGCTGATTAGCTGTTATCGAAGCTAACTTTTCGGTTAGCTGTGCCCACCACTGTGCCAGGCACACACCATCTCCAGTTGCCCAGATGGTGATCCATACCACCCAGATGAAGCCCTGGATAACCTTGCAGCACACTATCGCCACTACCACAATGAACTAACCTTAGGCCCACCCGGAAGACAGAATCACAGCAATTTATAGAAGGTAAATTGATTTTAAAAAAAGTACTGTTCCTTCCAAATGGGGTGATGTCTGTCGCATTTTCTTCCCAGCAGCAAAATTTCATGGGTGCAAAACCGAATAACAGCAAAAATGGTACAACAGACAAAACGTCCCTCTCCAAGTGAGACACCGCTGATGCGTGAGGCGAATAAAAAAAGGGTATGGACGGAGACTTTAATGTGCACAGTGTTCATGTGCATGTCCCATGTTTCCCAAAGTTCTGATGTGTGAGCTCCTTCTGTAGCCCCCCCCCCCGCTCTCTCTCTCTCACTCACTCACTCACACACACACACGGTCTGACTGCAGACACAATAAAGCTCCATGATTTTCCGTAACGAAAAGTGTCACAATTAAAGCTTATCATGAATCATTTATGTACTCTGTTTTTTTTTAATACAACACAACTGGACGTCATTTAAATGCTCCACAGTATAGTTTCATTGAGTTTCACATGTGATCAGCACCATGGACAGCTCACCTTTTAATGCTGCGTTTACAGATACGCAGGATGTGTTACGAATTTCATTTTTCTGTCATTTGTGGCACATTCCTGACAATCTTAATGTGACTTAAGACATCTGAATCTTAACAGTGCGTGTCTGTGCATGATATTCGTGATATTTGTGGAGCATGTTTTTGGCTGTCAAAAAAATCTTGCACAAATGTCCCGCACCACCCTCATTTGGCCTCATGTTGTAGAGTTCACACCTGAGCGTGTTGATCTGTCTTGATTAGTGGTGATTGTTAATAGAGCGTGACAATGTTCGTAGTGGTTCCTATGATGGTTCTTGGGGAGCCCATACTACCATGCGTTGTTATGAAGTGACACGGAAACTGTCAAGTTTTGACACGAATTGTAACATGGCGTCCTGGTGCTCCCTGTTTTGCTGTATGGTCATGAAACCTGGATGCTACTTAGTGACCTTAGGTGACGACTGGATGTCTTTGTTTCTAGCTCTCTTCAGAGGATCCTTGGAATGACTTTGTATCAAACTAGCACTTACTTAGAGAGACGAAGATGAGGAGTATCACTCGCATTGTGAAAGGGCATCAGCTTTGACATTTTGGCCATGTGGCACTTTTCTCTGTGCATGATCCAGCATGTGTTGAGGACCGCAGTAGCTGGAGAAGGCAAAGGGGATGCCCCTGTTTCACCTGGCTGCAGCAGATAGATTGCTACTTTAGAGATGCGTGAATGGATCAGTTGTCTGCCTGGATGGTTGCCATGCAGGACCCAAGGTGGTTCCATGGTGTTGTGGATGCAGCAAAGTGTAGCACCAGCACATGCTCCCAGACTTGACTTGACTATTATTGCCATTGACCCTGGTTTTTGGATGGTTCTTTGTGTGTCCCCTAACATTTTTTTAGTTAATTGAGTTGTTCACTGCCAAGTGGTGTCCAGGTCCAACCCTGAGGCGGCTCATGTAGGTGGGCACCTGGAACATCCTTTCTCTCATCGTGGATAGCCATCTTTCATTGCTGTCAAATGAGCTTGAATAGCCTCATATTGTGGTGTCTGCAGTCGGAGGTCCACATACCTGGAAAGATCTCAGTGGGTGAATACACATAATTCGGTCTGGAGTTGATCAGCTCCTTCAGATGGCATCAAATATAACCCCTGCAAATTGCCATATGATGACAGTCAGACAGGCATTCTTTACATGTCCTGTCAGTTGACTAAATCTACACAACTGTAATGAGTGATACGTCAGTGAGGGAGACTTTAATTACAATGCCTTGATTTAAAGTTCTTCATGAATGTGATTTCATATACATCTTAGCTTTAAGATGCTTTTTGGCTTTGTCCAGCTTTGAGAATATTGGGTTTAATCCATTCAGACTTGGACAGAGTATTACATTTCAGTTTTTGCTGAAGATTAAGTCTTTAAAAAAAAAAAGACCAAATAGCGTTGAGTACTCAAAATAGAAATGTGAAGTGAAAATTCATCATTGTCTATAACATGTAATGATGTAGTAGTGTGGAAAACCCAGTTTCAGTTTAAGGAACTATGTAAAGCTTTTCTTTTTTTAATGTCACTTAATTTGATGATTTTCTTGGACTGCCCGCTGTTTTAGGGAGATGTGGTACATCTACGTCTAAAGGTATCGGCACTGATGCTGAGATAAGCATGGAGTAATCGATGTAAAAGCATGGGTCAGACAGTAAGATGTAAGCGAGAGGCCAGCTAATACAAATCAGTCCACTCGCTCCCTCATTGTTCACAGACGACACTCATCAGATAAGGATTTGATTGTGTATTTTTGGGTGTGTGTTTGCCAGAGAACACAGAGGTCTGTTTGTCAGTGCAGTTGCTTCATGCACATCCCTCCTGCCCTCCTACCGTTTACTGTCTGCAGACTGTGCATGCACATACACACGCAGTCATACATGCAGGCACCATTTATCTTTGAAATTCCTTACTCCGGCTTTCTTTTTTTTTTACTCATGACTGAGCCCCTGTTCTTTTGAATAAATCAATATACTGTAGATATATGGCACACAGCAGCTGTGGTTTAAATTTGTAGGGTATCAAAATGCGTCATGTGAGACCCACTTTACTTCCCAAGATATTTATGAGAGCTGTTTTCGTTTATGCCTGTTTCTCACAGGTGGCTGCTATTTCCTCACAAAATGCAATCTCAGTGTGGAGAATTTGAATCATGAAATAAAATACATTCCGGAGATTTATTCTAGCTGAGTTTGTGTCCAATCGTAACTCACTTCCAGAATATAAAAATACTTCAGATTTTATGATTGTGAACAAATGTAGTCAACACAAGAACAATAGAAACCCATGTATCTAAAATCTGGAAAAATCTCCAAACATTCTTAACATAATTTAGATGGATTACAGTTGATTATGAGAGGGCACTCTGCAAACGCATACGTGCACCAGGGGTGATGGTCCACTGTTCCACCAAATCATGATCTGCATTATTTGTTTCACGTCTACATGATATTATATACACACACTCATCTTCAACAGCTTAGTAAGGGTTGAGGGGGGCTGGAGCCTATTTTCAGGAGAAAAAAAAAATACGCTAGATGGTTTGACATCTTTCCAGTCAATATTAGAGATATGAAAAAAAAATCATGAATTTGTCAGGGATTTTTCATCATATCAGCTACATATTGGTATTAGAGCGATGTTTCGACATGTATTTCCTGAGGACTAATCATGACGGGGTAAATATGTATTTTGCGTCTATGTTGTGTCTGTTCCACAATGTCACAACTTGATGATTTCTGTGTGTCTTTCAGGGGGCAAGAGTTCAGAATTCTGCCAAGAATCTAGGAGTCAGGGACCGTACGCCGTCATCAGTGCCAAGGTAAAACTGCAGTCCTGCCCATCAACATAATCAGAATTGAATTTATCGCCAAGTAAGGTGTCATTGGTGCATAAACAACAATAAAAAAAATACTTCTGTAAGAAGTAATAGGTGCATAAACAACAATAAAAAGAAAAGGAAAGAAATACTTCTGTTAGAAGCAAAGGAGTCAAATAGACAAATGGGCAAAGCTAAGTTTATTGTCAAATGATATGGTGGAATGGGGCTGTGCAGGCATGCAGATGAACAATACAGGGATGATCAGTCTGTACTTTGTGTGAGTGTGGGGATGCAGGGTAAATAGGGGCCTCTGACATTATTTATAAGTCTAGCTGTGGATGGAAATAAGCTGTTTTTGTGTCTTGAGGTTTTAGTCCTGATGAACCTCAGCCGTCTGCCAGAGGGGAGGGTAACAGAAAGTTTGTGTCCTGGGTGAGAGGGATCGGCCACTGTCTTCCTTGCTCACCTCAGGGCCCTGGAGGTGTACAGGTCCTCAAGGGATGATAGATTGCAGTCGATCACCTTCTCTGCTGCATGGATGATATGCTGCAGTCCTGTCCTTAGCAGTGGCAGCAGCGTACCAGGCAGTGATGGAGGAGGAGATGATAGACTCAATGATGGCAGTGTAGAAGTTCACCATCACTGTTCTTGGCAGGTTGAACTTCCTTAGCTGCCACAGAACGTATATCCTCTGTTGTGCTCTCTTGGTGAGAGAGCTGACATTCAGCTACCACTTGAGGCCCTAAAGCTATGAGGTCCTAAAGCTATGATTGCTGACTTTCATGTTCATTTTTGACCAGTTAAAAATCATAAAATGTGATAATTAGATGTGTTATATGTATAATGCTGCCACCCTGTCCACAATGATCTTACACATGGGTCACAGTTTGCATACGTATGTGAACAATTTGACATCACAACGTATGCGTAACTGTCGTACGCATCATTAAAGTGATTATATGATTATAAATGAGGCTCCAATACCCAAAAGACTTGGCCCTCTGTTCTCCCGCAAAGTTATCGGCATCGCCAAACACCTGTGTCCAGTGATCCTCGTGACTCCATAAACTCTTCCCAGGTGTCTTGATCTCAAATGTCTCAGACCCAGAGACGTGAATGTCCCTGCTAAAATAAATGAATTTCTAAACAAATTCAACACTTTCATTGCACGCAGATGAATGACTTCAGGAAGTCATTCAAAGGCTGGATCTTGGTCTTGAGCCAACACAGTTGCAAACCCCTTGTGTGCATTTGCATGTACACACAAAAATATGCATATGCATTCTTTCCAGAATTACAAAGTGCTCTGCTTTATCATTCTCATTATGGTGAAAGTGTACACACATGCACATGTTTGCTGTGCACACTCATCTTTAGCCAAACATGGATGTAGAGGCTCACTCATTTGCATATACGAGGTCTGTTAGAAAAGTATCGGACCTTTTTATTTTTTGCAAAAATCTGATGGATTTGAATCACGTGTGCTTGCATGAGCAAACCTTGAACCTTCGTGTGCATGCATGAACTTTTTCACGCCTGTCGATTGCATCATTTCCTGGTAAGCACCCTTTGTGTGAGGTGTGTGTCGTGCGCTCGGCGTTTTTTCATTTCAAGGAAAAAGACGGAATGACTGGAGCAGCGCCATATGAAATTTTGCCAGAAACTGGGTGACAGCCAGGTGGAAACCATTCGGATAATTCAGATGGCTTTCGGTGACGATCCTATGGGCATCACACAGATTAAGGAGCGGTACAACCGGTTTAAAGACATCCGCACAACGGTGGAGAGCGAGCCACGCTCCGGGCGGCCATCAACATGCTGAAATGTCCAGATCATTTCCAAAGTGAACTGTGGTGATGCGGGACTGTCATGTGACTATCCGAAAATTGCGGAAGAGGTGGACATCAGCACTTTTTCGGCACATTCTACTGTGACAGAAGATTTGGCCATGAAGAGTGGCTGTGAAATTCATGCTGCTGCTAACGGCGCAGCAAAAGCGCCTCCGTGTTGAAGTCTCACAGGACATGCTGTGACATGCCCACCTCTTCCACAATTTCTCAGATAGTCACACGACTGAAAAGTCACCGAAAGCCGTCTGAATCATCCGAATGGTTTCCACCTGGCTGTCGCCCAAAATTTGATGCGGCACTGCTCCAGGCGTTCTGTCTTTTTCCTTGCAATGAAAAAACGCAGAGCGCACGACACACACCTCACACAAAGGCTGCTTACCAGAAAATGATGCAGTCGACAGGCGTGAAAACGTTCACGCATGCACACGAAAGTTCAAGGTTTGCTCATGCAAGCACACGTGATTCAAATCCATCAGGTTTTTGAAAAAAATAAAAAGGTCCGATACTTTTCTAACAGACCTCATACAGCCTGTCTGTGTCTGACAAGGTAAAGCTGGGTAGTAAATTTAATGTAAAACAGTTGTTTTCCATTCAATTTTGCTTCACTTTATCATTTTCACTTGATTTGACAAACATGCACAATCCTGGTTTGAAGCATGCATTCTCACCACACATTAGAAAATTAAGTAAGGTTCCTTCAGCTTGTCCCTTTATTTTCCTATGGCACAGCCAGTGGGCTCGACAACCCTATGTGTGAGGAGTCACTCAGTCATACTTGTGATCAAAATGAATTCAGTTATAATTGTCCAATTTTCATCAAACTAGGTCTATGCGTTGTGCACAGTGACTCCAAGAAACATATGAATGTTGAAGGTAGAATATCACGGTCACTGAAGAATATTTTGTAAAAACGGTGTGAGTGTAATAACTTATTTTATAACGGCTTAGTTGTCACGAGATTTGATATGTGTGTTAGGCATGATGACCCCAAGAAGGCTATTGATTTGGGGGTCAAAAGGTCATTATCACTGAGCTGTACTACTTTGTAAAAGCCTTCTGCAGAAGGCTCTCATCTCTGTGCTTGTTCTGTTAGACCTCAGTGCTGCTTTTGATACTGTTGACCATAAAATTTTATTACAGAGATTAGAGCATGCCATAGGTATTAAGGGCACTGCGCTGCGGTGGTTTGAATCATATTTGTCTAATAGATTGCAATTTGTTCATGTAAATGGGGAATCTTCTTCACAGACTAAAGTTAATTATGGAGTTCCACAAGGTTCTGTGCTAGGACCAATTTTATTCACTTTATACATGCTTCCCTTAGGCAGTATTATTAGACGGTATTGCTTAAATTTTCATTGTTACGCAGATGATACCCAGCTTTAGCTATCCATGAAGCCAGAGGACACACACCAATTAGCTAAACTGCAGGATTGTCTTACAGACATAAAGACATGGATGACCTCTAATTTCCTGCTTTTAAACTCAGATAAAACTGAAGTTATTGTACTTGGCCCCACAAATCTTAGAAACATGGTGTCTAACCAGATCCTTACTCTGGATGGCATTACCCTGACCTCTAGTAATACTGTGAGAAATCTTGGAGTCATTTTTGATCAGGATATGTCATTCAAAGCGCATATTAAACAAATACGTAGGACTGCTTTTTTGCATTTACGCAGTATCTTTAAAATCAGAAAGGTCTTGTCTCAGAGTGATGCTGAAAAACTAATTCATGCATTTATTTCCTCTAGGCTGGACTATTGTAATTCATTATTATCAGGTTGTCCTAAAAGTTCCCTAAAAAGCCTTCAGTTAATTCAAAATGCTGCAGCTAGAGTACTGACGGGGACTAGAAGGAGAGAGCATATCTCACCCATATTGGCCTCTCTTCATTGGCTTCCTGTTAATTCTAGAATAGAATTTAAAATTCTTCTTCTTACTTATAAGGTTTGAATAATCAGGTCCCATCTTATCTTAGGGACCTCGTAGTACCATATCACCCCAATAGAGCGCTTCACTCTCGGACTGCAGGCTTACTTGTGGTTCCTAGGGTTTGTAGGAGTAGAATGGGAGGCAGGGCCTTCAGCTTTCGGGCTCCTCTCCTGTGGAACCAGCTCCCAATTCAGATCAGGGAGACAGACACCCTCTCTACTTTTAAGATTAGGCTTAAAACTTTCCTTTTTGCTAAAGCTTATAGTTAGGGCTGGATCAGGTGACCCTGAACCATCCCTTAGTTATGCTGCTATAGACGTAGACTGCTGGGGGGTTCCCATGATGCACTGTTTCTTTCTCTTTTTGCTCTATATGCACCACTCTGCATTTAATCATTAGTGATCGATCTCTGCTCCCCTCCACAGCATGTCTTTTTCCTGGTTCTCTCCCTCAGCCCCAACCAGTCCCAGCAGAAGACTGCCCCTCCCTGAGCCTGGTTCTGCTGGAGGTTTCTTCCTGTTAAAAGGGAGTTTTTCCTTCCCACTGTAGCCAAGTGCTTGCTCACAGGGGGTCGTTTTGACCGTTGGGGTTTTACATAATTATTGTATGGCCTTGCCTTACAATATAAAGCGCCTTGGGGCAACTGTTTGTTGTGATTTGGTGCTATATAAAAAAATTGAAAGAAAGAAGAAGAAGAAAAGCATTACTTGTCAATGGTAAGCTTATCAACATTTGTCCAAGGTGCCATGGGTTAATCTTCTATTTTTTTTTTTTTTTTTGCTCATGGTTGTCACGTATGCATCTGCAGTTGATTTAGCACAGCTTTTATGCCAGGAGCCCTTTCTGGCACAACTGTACATTATATGGTCAATGGGTACAGGTGGTCGTGAACTGGGAACCTTCTGCTTTGGAAGCAAGTGCACTGACCGCTTGGCCACCAACGTGCCCTCACTGCATATCCTTCCTTCATGAATTCCAGTTCATGTGTTGGAGAAAAAGGTGCAAACATTCATTTATATGTGCACACTTTTATAAATGAGGCCCCTGGTGCCCTAAATTGTTTTAGCTTGTTGAAAAGGTGTCATTTTTGCCTTGTAGCGCATTTGGCAACACAACAAAAAGTACTCAATGTGATGAACTTCTCAAGTAAATAATATCTAGAAGGTGATTTTTGTAGCACATTGCCATTAATTTTAAAGGTGAAATGAACTTAAAACCATTGTATAATTTTGTGAATTGTCAAAGTAAGACGAAATTCCCAACCAACAAGTCACTGATGTGTGGTTGTGCTGTCAAAAAGCCCATCACTGAACATTTACTTTAAATCAGGTGCTCTAAATGTGCATGCATTTGCACAGTGGCTCTGTAGACAACATTTATTTGTGCAGGGCTGTTTCCAAATGTGTCCATTAAAAGGAAGCTCCCTGCATTCAGTAGCACCATGATGATGCCGAGGACTGCCTCAGCCATTTGGCTCTGATATATAGGCTTTTGTGTGATGGGCAGCCTCTTTCGAAGCTTTTAGTGAAATTGACAAATATAATTAAGTAGGAGGACGATTAGCGTTGAAACATTGTGGTCAGAGAGCAAAACTGCTGCCCTCTCTGTAGGGTCATGTCGAAATTGTTGGAATGCAAGTGACTGCTATCAAATGTAAAAATTTAAGGCTTGTTTTTGCTCTTTTGTGGATGAAAAAGACAGTAAAAAATGTAAATATGAGTTCAGTCTGTAGCAGCACTGTGTGAGAGCAAGATCATCAAGACCATCAGTGAGGGTGATAGTGTATTACTTCAGCAAATAAAAACGTATGGAAATTTTAAAGGAAAACTGTGATCTGAAGGAATTAAATCTTGTCTGATTAGCCTTACAGTCTGTGATTGTGACAAAGTTAAACAGTTGCTACTTACTAAAGCCCTGGTCCCACTGAATAATAAAGCCATGAATAATGAGCCATGTATGAATTTGTCATTTCAGTGATTATTTAAATAATGAGCCACGTATATGAACATTGCGCAAACAATTTAAAAAACACTGCATGTGAGTCATTGCGTCAGCGCACCGCATCACAGTGCAGCTCATCTGATCAATTATAATGAGATGTTAAATCTATCATAAAATACTTTTTACAGCAGCTCATAAGAAGGAATGAAAATGCACCTGTTTTCCCAAGCTGTTACAAAATAAACATTACAAATAATTACCTTTTAGATTATTCCAAATACACCTCATGAAGCGCACGAGAGAGAGAGAGAAAGAAGCTCCAGCTGAAACGATCTTCCGGAAGCGATTAGAGGTGTTTTCAACAGGTGTTTTCTGGGAAAAAATGATTAATCCGCTACAAAATATTTATTTTATATACGCAGTGTCCAGCGCACAAAGCACGGCATCCAGCTGAACAAAGTGGGTGGGATTGTCACGATGAAGTGCACGAGAGTGCTGAGCCAAAATAGCCTGTTCTGTCCTCGTAGCCTGCCAGGTACTCTGATAATGGGCTATTAACAGCCTCGTACTTACCACAAACATGCGTCTAAAATCCTTGTTTGTCCCCATAGCACCTCGTACACAAACTGCCCCATGCTGTTTTTGCTAAATTTTGAACTTCTCGAAATTAGCGCCACACTCAGAGATGGGCCTCATTAGCCGAATATTCTGCCTCTAAGAGCCGCTATTCTCCCACGTATGTTGGATAACTCAACTCGTACCACAAAAACATGCTATGTGGCTCATTCTTCATCATTCATTATTCAGTGGAACCACGGCTTAAATGCTTTCCCACTTAGTGGATGTTTGTTTAGTGATGAAAACTAGGAGCAGGTGTGGTTTCCAGTGATCGAGACACTGTTTCAGCACATAAATGCACTAAATCATAGAAGTAAACTGATGCTTCTGACTGTTTCACAAAAATTACGTTCTAAAACTCAAATAGATTTCACAGGTTTATTTTTCCTGCCCTGACCTTTCACAATAAAAGCTCTGCACATGCACTCCTGCTACAACAACAGCACTAATATTTATAAACTTATATACAAAGTGCTTCCCAAAATGAAAACACAATAAGAGACGAAACCTAATGAACCCTTTGGTTTCCTCAAGTTTCAGCCAATATGAGGATCAAACTGGTAGCATTATTAAATTATATATTGTAATAAATATCAATACCAATCAAGATTGGGAAAAGTATTATTTATTGCTATTTCACTCAACTCTGTGTAGTAGACATATTACACTTTTAAAATGTATATTTGCACATTTATTATAAATTATGTGCCCCCTACACACAAACACCAAGTACTTAGGCTCAACCTTTTTCCCTACCAAAAACAAACAAACAAACAAACAAACAGATAAACAAACAAACCTCTACCACTGGTTATAATAAAAAAGCAAACAAACAACATCCCTCTCATTATTTATACAGCAAAGGGTATTCCTACAATGCATAAATTCTATGAATGCGGTGAGTCAGTAGATAGATAAATGAGTCCATCACCTCCAGTTTAACACGGTAACTCAGAAACAATAAATTCACCACATCAGTTGAAAAAGCATATTTGATTTTAGTTTCCTTATGTGAAAAAGAAGGTCCCTTCGGCTGTTCCTTTGTTCTTCACTTGGGGTCGCCACAGCAGGTCCAGTGTGGATTTACATTGCTAAATTAGCACAAGTTACTTCCTTGCCCCTTGTTTGTTTGTTCTTTTTATTTCCAGAGCTTTTAATGCTGAATATGTTTTGCCACCGATGGACACTGACAGCTTTCTTCCTGACTGTGCTTCCTGAACACTGAACATTTTAGGTTTCTAAGTGTGAAGTACTCACTGACATATAAGCAGATCATCGCTCTATTTTTCTACATTCAGTGTTTTTTGTGCTGCGTGTGTGTGAAAGCACTTTAACGCAGCCTTGCTTGTGTGCTCCTCTGAACAGGTTGTACAAACTGTGCCAGCCTCCGCCCCCAGATGGTGACTCGTAAATCATAATGCACCATAATCCACAATGTTCATGAAGACATCCAGAGCAGCTTTGAGTGTCACGCCTCCTGTTCCTACAACCGCCCTGCACCCACGAAGGATCCAAATATAAAAATGGCAAATAGTATTTTTGTAAGACTTTGTATTTTTCACTCTTGTACTTTATACATATTTTAAGTGCCTTTTTTATATACTGTATGCTTTTTTTTTTTTTAGAAGTTTCATTTATGTGCTCAGAGAATCCAGTTTAACAGCTCAGTGAGACAAAAAGAATCCTGCCCGTTCTCTGATAATCATGTTGCTTTCAGGAGGAGCTTTTGCATTTCAGTACATTGCTTTAATTTGTGTCTGTAATAAGCAATATAAAAGTGGTTAAAATCATATTGAATACACATTTAGCATAGTATATATATATATATATATATATATATATATGTAATATTGCTGTTTTTTTCCTCCAGCTCTGACATCATCTCTTTGTCAGTTCTTTCAGTATTAAATTACCATGTGAATGGTTTGTCACATTTTTTTCACATGGTCCTTATTTACTTAACTTGCACTTTCAGTAAAAACGGGATCTGTGCTGATAGGAGGCAAGTGCATGCATGCATATGAAAAACAGTTTAAAAGTATATTAACATGCAATAGTTTTGAGAGACATTCTGTTGTTTTCTGTTGACTCAGGATTACAGTGTTTGTTGTTTATTATTGTCATTATAGACCTTATGACTTGCTCACGACCACCGAAACAAATTCGTGGTGTCTTATTAATCTGTATCAGTAAGCTCCAATACCATTTCCTGTAAACTGTACATTTATATTTGATTATTGTAAAAACAAATGATCAGTGCTTGCAGATTTTCTTCAAAACACTAAAATGCTGTATGTAAAAAAAAAAAACATATTAACATAATAACATTTGATGAATGTTCTATTATTTGTCTTGACAAATGGACATACTAGGGGCCATTGATTCTACAGTGGATTACTCTGCTGGTAAAATAACACCGTCAACAGTCATTAGGGGAACATGGGGTTGTTTGTTATGGTGTTTGGTTGTACGATACTAAACTTTTCATTCTTTGGTTCACGGATCAACAGGAAGGCCATTTTCTCTTAAATTTACACGAAAGACAAGTTAAATATCTTCAGCTCCTTCTCATTCTGATTGGAGTTAAAAGTCAATCACAGTCTTTATTTAGTCAACATAATCATATTTGGACCATTTCAGCAAAGAACGTGTAAGTGGCAGCTTTGGACAATGTTTGTTTTAACAAAGATGTTCCAGCAATCACCAAAATACTGAAAAACATTGAGTCATTTCCTTAAGGTCAAAAGAGACATTATTTAGTTATTTTTATGAAAATGTTTGTGGCTCAGAATAGAAATTTTGGTGTCCCAAATTTAATTCAAAAATCAGCTGTGCAACATGAGTCATTACTGCGATACAGCGAGGGGTGATTTAATTTAGGTCAGTGTTCAAAATAGGTGTTGCTGGTCAATTTAACAAAGAAAGTTTCTTTTTTAATTGGATCCTAGAAATGTTTCATAAGGCCAAAATCTATTCTGTGGCTTTAATGACTTTAATTTTGATTTTGTTCTGAGAGTAACTGAAACGGTGTTCCATTTGAGTATATGAAAAAAAATTGTATAGTACAAATGATTTCACATCAAAATTAAAACCACAACAGTGACTCACCAATATTGTGTGTTTGTGGACTTAGAAAAAGCTTATGATAGGGTGCCAAGAGAAGAGCTGTGGTATCGTATGAGGACGTCTGGAGTGGCGGGGAAGTATGTTAGGGTAGTGCAGGACATGTACAAGAATAGTGTGACAGCGGTGAGATGCGCAGTAGGAATGACAGTCATTCAAGGTGGAGGTGGGATTACACCAAGGATCAGCCCTGAGTCCTTTCTTGTTCGCAGTGGTGATGGACAGGTTGGCAGATGAGATCAGACAGGAGTCTCCATGGACTATAATGTTTGCAGATGACATTGTGATCTGTAGTGAGAGTAGAGAGCAAGTTGAGTCTAGTCTGGAGAGGTGGAGATATGCTCTGGAGAGAAGGGGAATGAAAGTCAGGAGGAGCAAGACTGAGTACATGTGTGTGAATGAGAGGGAGCCTGGTGGAATAGTGCAGTTACAAGGAGTAGAAGTGAAAGTAGATAAGTTTAAATATTTGGGGTCAACTGTTCAAAGTAATGGAGAGTATGGTAAAGAGGTGAAGAAGAGAGTGCAGGCAGGGTGGAGTGGATGGAGAAAGGTGGCAGGAGAGATTTGTGACCGAAGAATATCAGCAAGAGTGAAGGGGAAAGTTTACAAGACAGTAGTGAGATCAGCTATGTTGTATGGTTTAGAGACGGTGGCACTAACAAAAAGACAGGAGACAGAGCTGGAGGTGACAGAGCTGAAGATGTTGAGATTGTCTTTGGGAGTGACGAGAATGGACAAGATTAGGAATGAACATATCAGAGGGACAGCTCAGGTGGGATGGTTTGGAGACAAAGTCAGAGAGGTGAGATTGAGATGGTTTGGACATGTGCAGAGGAGGGACCCAGGGTATATAGGGAGAAGGATGCTGAGGATGGAGCCACCAGGTAGGAGGAGAAGAGGGAGGCCAAAGAGGAGGTTTATGTATGTGCTGAGGGAGGACATGCAGGTGGTTGGTGTGACAGAGGATGATACAGAGGACAGGGTGAGATGGAAACGATTCATCTGCTGTGGCGAGCCCTAACGGGAACAGCCGAAAGACAAAGAACAAAAAATTGATTCACAAATATATTCACAAACTCGTGCACAGACAGGTGGCTTCTCATGATCAATGCATTTTATATTTATTTTTGACTATAAGGTTTTGCTCATTTTGGCATCCCTTCTGTTACTAACCTATAAAATTGTGATGGGCAGGCACCTTCCGACCTAGCTGACCTAATTAAACCCTACATACCAGCCCGGGCTTTGCATTCTCAGGATGCAGGACTACTTTTTGTCCCTAGGGTGAATAAGAATTCTGTGGGTCACAGTGCTTTCTCTTATTGTGCCCCTGTTCTGTGGAATGATCTCTCTGCCTCAATAAAACAGTCAGATTCTGTAGACGCTTTCAAGTCCAGACTTAAGATGCACTTATTTTCCCTTTCATATAGCTAGCATACTGGCATATTATGTTACTATGCTTTTTTTTACTTTTTACTCTTTTACTATGCTTTTTAATCTTTTAATTCATTTTATTTTATTCTCTGAATTGTTTTGTGTGAAGCGCCTTGAAGCGACTCTGTTGTGATTTGGTGCTATATAAAATGAATAAATTGAATCGACTTGAAGGTTAGTAAATTAGGAATGATGCTGTATGAAAATGATGGTTGTAAATGGCAATTAGGCAATCAAAAAATGGCTTTGATTTCAATGAGGGGCCAACAAAAATATTGCCACCGCCAGCTGTGACTGCAGCACCTGCGTACCACAACAGTGCCATGAAATGTTTAAAATATTCCTTTTTCTGCTTGTTGCAGCCATAAGAATGAATTGGATGTTTATCCTTTAATGGTGTGCAGCGAGAGATGAGGTGCAGGGACACAGTTTTATATCTGGCAAACGGATAATTTATGTCGTATTACAGAAATAAAGCTGCAGCCTCACTAAAACGTAACTTTCTTAAGCAGCTGTCAGGGTCAGAGCGTTCTGTTTTACATGCTGTACAAAATGTTAAAACTATTTTATCTTTCAGTGAAGCAAATTGTTGCCCATGTGGTTGAAAGAGAAAAATTAGCAAGTTGTGATGTAGTCATCAATCATGTGTGGCTGCACAGTGTAGCAAAAGGCGTGATGGTTTTTCCACCGTCAGCATGTGAATGCAGTATTAGTTGTGTTTATAGGCTAGTTTTAAACTTTGTGTATTTATTTTTTGTTACACCCATCCCGGTCTCCCCTTATCTCACACACACACGCGTACTGCACCTGCTTTAATTACTGGTGCACCGTTAATTAGCAGCAGAACTGCTGATAGGGCAGATGCTGGCGGTTAATGTAGTGGGCGTGGCTGTGGCCTCGCTGAATGGGCGTGGCTGTGTGGAGCAGCGGAAGATTTGTAATCTGTGCACAGACGGAGCTGCTGCATGTCCCGTTGCATTGTGCAGATTGAGAAGCTGTCGCCGGGAACGGTCCCGGGCTGAAGGACCATAATGCACCGGCCACTTAGCGCGGATCCGCTGCAGACCGCTGCTGCCTGACGTTTCTGCACAGTTTACTGTTATAATAATTTTTGTTTTTTTCCGGTGACTCGCCTCCTGAAGACGAAGCTCATGATCTCATCTCGGTAAAAGCTTTGACGAGGCACCGAAGGTTCTTCATGGCGTCTCCGCAACAGTCCAGAATTCAGTCGTATCTGGAAAAGAACAAAATCGGACCTTTGTTTGAGGTGAGTGTGAAGTTGTTTGCCCCTTTTGAGAGGAGCGCACGAGCTCGTTTCGGATGTGCACGTCTGCAGCGCAAAGACGCACAGGAGTTTGAAAACTGCAGGGAAACCTCGATTCTCACGCACTTTGGCGTGATCGTGAACGTCCCGCTGGTCGGATCACAGACACTGAAGGAACGTTTGTCCTCTGTTTTTGTGCTGAGATGATAAAATCTTTTCTTTTTGAATGGATGACCATTTCTGCATGATGGAAATTATATATCATTCAACAGTGTTTTCTCATTATTCAGAGACACTCATAAGTCATGGTGTTGGTATTAAGTCAGTTTCGACATGGTCATAATTATGACAGAATTATAAATCACAATTTATATATTAAGCCAGTTATTTAGATTACGTCAGAAATAATTGGATGATAAATCAAAACTGACAGTCAGACTTAAACACATTCATACTGATGATATATTAAGTTAATTGAAACAGAATTATGACATAGTAAGTCAGCATTATACAACCCCTGGCTAAAATTATGGAATCACCGGCCTCAGAGGATGTTCATTCAGTTGTTTAATTTTGTAGAAAAAAAAGCAGATCACAGACATGACACAAAACTAAAGTCATTTCAAATGGCAACTTTCTGGCTTTAAGAAACACTATAAGAAATCAGGAAAAAAAATTGTGGCAGTCAGTAACGGTTACTTTTTTAGACCAAGCAGAGAGAAAAAAATATGGAATCACTCAATTCTGAGGAAAAAATTATGGAATCATGAAAAACAAAAGAACGCTCCAACACATCACTAGTATTTTGTTGCACCACCTCTGGCTTTTATAACAGCTTGCAGTCTCTGATGCATGGACTTAATGAGTGACAAACAGTACTCTTCATCAATGTGGCTCCAACTTTCTCTGATTGCTGTTGCCAGATCAGCTTTGCAGGTTGGAGCCTTGTCATGGACTATTTTCTTCAACTTCCACCAAAGATTTTCAATTGCATTAAGATCTGGACTATTTGCAGGCCATGACATTGACCCTATGTGTCTTTTTGCAAGGAATGTTTTCACAGTTTTCGCTCTATGGCAAGATGCGTTATCATCTTGAAAAATGATTTCATCATCCCCAAACATCCTTTCAATTGATGGGATAAGAAAAGTGTCCAAAATATCAATGTAAACTTGTGCATTTATTGATGATGTAATGACAGCCATCTCCCCAGTGCCTTTACCTGACATGCAGCCCCATATCATCAATGACTGTGGAAATTTACATGTTCTCTTCAGGCAGTCATCTTTATAAATATTGGAACGGCACCAAACAAAAGTTCCAGCATCATCACCTTGCCCAATGCAGATTCGAGATTCATCACTGAATATGACTTTCATCCAGTCCACGATTGCTTTTCCTTAGCCCATTGTAACCTTGTTTTTTTTCTGTTTAGGTGTTAATGATGGCTTTTGTTGAGCTTTTCTGTATGTAAATCCCATTTCCTGTAGGTGTTTTCTTACAGTTCGGTCACAGACGTTGACTCCAGTTTCCTCCCATTCGTTCCTCATTTTTTTTTTTTTTTTTTTTTTTTTTTTTTGAGACATATTGCTTTAAGTTTTCTGTCTTGACGCTTTGATGTCTTCCTTGGTCTACCAGTATGTTTGCCTTTAACAACCTTCCCATGTTGTTTGTATTTGGTCCAGAGTTTAGACACAGCTGACTGTGAACAACCGACATCTTTTGCAACATTGCGTGATGATTTACCCTCTTTTAAGAGTTTGATAATCCTCTCCTTTGTTTCAATTGACATCTCTTGTGTTGGAGCCATGATTCATGTCAGTCCACTTGGTGCAGCAGCTCTCCAAGGTGTGATCACTCCTTTTTAGATGCAGACTAACGAGCAGATCTGATTTGATGCAGCTGTTAGTTTTGGGGATGAAAATTTACAGGGTGATTCCATAATTTATTCCTCAGAATTGAATGAGTCCATATTTTTTTTTTCCCTCTGCTTGGTCTAAAAAAGTAACCGTTACTGACTGCCACAATTTTTTTTTCTTTATTTCTTATAGTGTTTCTTAAAGCCAGAACGTTGCCATTTGAAATGACTTTAGTTTTGTGTCATGTCTGTGATCTGCTTTTTTTTTTTTCTACAAAATTAAACAACTGAATGAACATCCTCAGAGGCCGGTGATTCCATAATTATTGCCAGGGGTTGTATATCAAGTTATTGATGATCAAGTCAAAGTAACTGGTACATCAGAATTATGACAGATCACAAATATAAATCAGAATTATGATATTAATTCATACTTATGAGATATTAAGTCAGAATTAAAGGTAGTACATCAAAATGACAGTACGTCATGTTGACATTAAGTCACATTTATGACAGGGCAGAAGGTTCCTGGTTCAAGACGATCGTGTCACATTTCTCCATGTAATGTGGAGTTGCATCAGGAAGGACGTCGACGTAAAACTTGTACAAAATCAAAATGCAGAACTGAGGTGGATCCACTGTGGCGACCCTGAATGGGGGGGCGTGAAGTGAGTAAGACACAGTTTGTGTATCATTACGAGAAAAACAATTATAAATAATTCTGAACTGTCCTAATTATTCAGACTTAGTATGTTGTAACTGATATATTTTGTTATATTGTAGTTGTGGTATGTTGGATCAGCATTGTGAATTAGCATCTCATAAGTATGACATGGTATCTAATAATTGATTTCTAACATGAATACGTCTCAAATATATATTACATAGTGGTGTGTTAGTGTCTCATTGAGTCTTATTACCAGACCTTTGAAGCGGCTTTTTTTTTTTTTTTTCCCCAGCTGGAACTAGAGTGCCTTAATTGAGAGAGTGGAGACATGATTAGTCGGGGAAAAAAAGGTTACGTGACTCATGGTGCCATATTGGGTTCAAAACAGCTTGGCTGTTAATCTGTCTGTATGTAAATCCAGCTATTTTATTTATTTATTTGCTGAAAATGTCGGGTTGTTGTGCATTTGGATGCACAAATAGACTCAGCAAGGGCTTCAAGATGTACAGATTCCCTTCAGATACCAACAGAAGAAAAAGTTGGGAAAATAAAGTCAGCTGTGTGGGATGGAAGCGACTTCATCATCAAAGTTTTGCGAGGTAGGTAAATTTAGTGTTCAGTCCCATATACAGTAAAACTCACCTAAACCGTCATCATATACACCAGATATTCGCAGTCACCAGACAAAAAAAATCCCAAAGTTTTTGTATTGTTTTCCACGTAATAAACGCTGTATATATCCAATTTTCTACAACAGATTCTTTGCTCACATCGGATAAAATGTCCTGTCTGATCGCAATGTATTTCCATTAAAAACCCTGAGCAGTCTGGACGTGTAGAGGTACAAATTAAAGTTCAGCACTCTGACACTCGCTGATTTGAGGAAAGTGGGACCGGAGTCATTTCTGTGATTAAAAAACTGTTTTGTTTGTTTTTTTTCCCACACCATGCGCAGACTCGGACCCGCAGCCTGATGTGCACTTGTTAAATCGGACACAAACGGCTGTGATTTGATACTTTTCTGCTTTTAATTCTTCATCTGCCATCATATTATAATAGTTTTTACAGTGTGCACGCTGATTAAAAATGGATCAGAAAAGTCTGCACATTTACAGCATGAAGTTGGTAAAAGAGGAAATTGTACAGCTTACCTTTGATTTGGAAGTGATGATTGTAGAAAGAAAAGCTTGTTGAGGGTCACATTAGTCCAGAATAAAGCATAATCCAGAGACGGAGAATTTTAAACTTTCACACACGTCATTGCATGACGCGGAGTTACAGAGCTGCAGCTGCATAAATCAGGCTTTAAATTAATTAAACAAATCATCATAAATTGTAAATTTCATAGCTTAACTGTTTTTATATTTATTTTGATAGCACCCTTACCTGGATGTGTTGCTGTATGTGGTTAAATGATTTTGAAAAATGTTAAAAAAAAAAAACATAAAAGGTTCATTCCGTAGTTTAGCGCAGTTGGAACCAAAATGGCGCCATGTTCTGAGTTGATGACACTGTTAAGGCACACTAACTGGAACCAAACGGAAACGGTATTTTAACATTTCTGGTTTTGGGTTTCACCCAAAAAAATTTACATTCCTGAACCGGTTGGAACAAAAAAATATTGTTCTTGACCTGGTTAATAAAGCTCCATGTCAGCTGTGGGACACTGAAAATGTTGTACGAGGTCTGTGATGAAAAAAGCGGCCCTTTTTATTTTTTTCAAAAAATAAATGGATTTGATTCATATGTTTTTACGTCAGAAAAAAGCTTGAACCCTCGTGCGCATGCGTGAGTTTTTTCACGCGTGTCGGTGACGTCATTCGCCTGTGGGCAGGCCTTAAGTGAGGAGTGCTCCACCCCGCCCGTCGGAATCTCTTTGTCTGAATAGCCGCTGCGGATGGCGCGCATGGCTTTATCAACATTTTTTCTGGACCTGTGAGGGATATCCGAGTGGACACTATTCGAGAAATTAAGCTGGTTTTCGGTGAGAAGTTTAACGGCTGATGAGAGATTATGGGGTGTTTCTGTCGGTGTAAGGACTTCCCACGGAGCGGGACGTCGCGCAGCGCTTCCAGGCACCGTCGTCGGCCTGTTTCGACCTGAAAACATTCTAATTTAAGGCTTAATTCACCCAGGACGTCGTGAGAGAACAGAGAAGATTCAGAACAGGCCGGCATGAGGACTTTATGTGGACATTCCACTGTTTAAGGACACTTTGTAATGAAAGATGTGCGCGCAAATTCGCCGAGTTGTTTCCGTGACGACTCGGCGAATCTGTGTGCGCCGCGACAGGAAAAACACCTCCATGTTGAAAACCATTTGTAATATTCAGGCGGCTTTTGATGGCTTTCAACAAGTGAGTAACTGAGAAATTGTTTAACAGCTTGGGCATGTTCCAACTTGCCCGTTAAGATTTCCAACGGTGTTTTTCCTGTCGCGACCCCCCGCGGTCGGGTCCGGCCCGACATGCGACTCTGCCCGCACGTTCTTTCATTACAAAATGACCGTTAACAATGGAATGTCCGAATAAACTCATGCCGACTTCTTCTGAAAGTTCTCTGATGACTTACTGGGTCAACAGAGCCTGAAATGTGGAAGTTTTCAACTTGAAACAGCAAGACGCTGCCGCCTCGAAGCGCAGATTGCCGTCAGGCGCCGTGGGCCGTCCTTAAAGCGACACTACCAGACCAAAATCTCTCATCAGCCGTTAAAATTTTTACCAAAAACCAGCTGAATTTATCGAATGGTGTCCACTCAGTTGTGCCTTACAGTTTTTGAAAAAAATTTTATCAAACAAAGCAGCAGTCTTTGAGCCATTCCTAAACAATGAAAAAACGATGAGAGGGTGGGCGACTCCTCACTCCAAGACTGCCCACAGGCGAATGACGTAACCGACAGGCATGAAAAAACTCTCGCATGCCCACGAGGGTTCAAGCATGTCTGATGTAATCACACGTGATTCAAATCCATATGGTTTTTGAAAAAAATAATAAGGTCCGTTACTTTTATCACAGACCTCGTATACACCAGACCTGTATGTGATAGAGCACACGGAGTAAAATAAAGCCTTTTAAGAGAGAGAGAAAATCTGCCTCATCACCTGATGTAGACTTATTGCATATTTAAAGCAAAGCAGTGTGTTTGTGTAGTTTTCAAAAACACGTTTTGTGTTGCTCTCCTCCCCGCAGACAACACAAAAGGACATCCACTTTCAGTGAATCAAATTTAACTGTTCAAAAACAAAAAAAATGCCTTTATTTGGATTCTATCAGTTTTAAAAATGTTTCTAAAACAAACATTTTTTTTAGACTGGCAGTCTGCAATATTTCATTGTTATGATAATTGAGAATGCGAAATGACACAGGTCACTTGATCGCGGTAAACTTGGTAAACTTTTCTTTGCTCTCCACATGAGGAAGTGAACCTCAGTCATTCTAAATGGAAACCTTTTCAAGAAATAAATAACAGCATTAACCAGTTAACATTATTTTAAATAAATAATTCTGTTCCAGAACATAAAAAAAATATAAAGTTTCTGGCTTAATTTTTGTTCCTAGCAAAATACCAAAAGTTTCTGGTTACATTTTTGTTTCACAAACCATTTCAAAGGCTTGTTTATTCATGCCTAGTTATGTCTGAATATGAATTTTATTTGTATAGCACTTTCAGGTCCACTTGAACATCTGTAATTGCAAGGAAAGACAAAAATAATGAGAAGAAATGTATGGGTGTGTGTGTGTGTGTGTGTTCTTTTGAAATGATTTTCCATTGCTACTTGTCTCAACAATGGCACAATTTGTAGAAATTCAAGAAATCCAGACCACATGGCAGAATTGATGTTCCTGTGGTCCTGCTGCGGAGGACAGGGCCGTACTGTAGACTCATAGTATCATTCTGGGGAATTCTCTGTGTGGAATCCCAAAAAACCTGGGGAGGGTGTGACTTCTGCCTTTTTATTTTCTGTCCCATTTTCTTGCCAACAGCCCAATTTCACAGGAGCGAAACCTAATAAGAGTGAAAGTGGAGCAACAGACAAAACATCCGTCTCTAAGTAAGACACTGCTGATGTGTGAGGCCAAGAAGAGGCGTGTCGTGATAATTGGATGGAGATTTTAATGTGCACAGTGTTCACGTGCGTGTCCCGTGTTTCACAAAGTGCTGATGTGTGAGCTGTTTCTGCAGCACACACACACACACACACACACACACGGCGTGTTAAACACAGTTGAGGCTGGTTTCAGCACCATGGACAGAGGCGTGTGAGGCAGAGAGCATCATTACTGTAGACCTCCATGTGCTCTGTTTGTTTTTCCTTCTCCACCTGTCTCTCCTCCTCTCACTGTACTCGTATTACCCTCTCTGGCCTCCCTTGTTGTGTGTTTCCGCTTTTATTTTTGGCTCTCTGTGCCATTATCCGCTTCATGTATCCGCTGGACATGATTAAAGCAGTCTGGTTTGTAACTGTTAGGTGGTCCCTGTGATCAAAAACACCTTTGTTCCAATGATCAGTCACTTTACAGAGCAACACTTCCATGGACTTGTGACCTGCATTCCTGATCTGCATTTTGTCTTTTTTGACCACCAGCAATGTACATGATTTCTGAACTGTTCAGAGCAGTTGGACGGTGCACAGTTGAAGACCACACTCGGGCAGTATTTGGTAAACCATCTATGTCTGCTTCTGCCCTCATGACAGAGTGCTTTTGTGTCATGCTCGGAAGGGCTTGAGCATTTCGATGGTGGCAGAAAGCAAATGTATCCATTTGCATCTACTCAAAGAAACTCACATTTTTATTGGAGGGATTGAGCAGGAGTTCTTATTGTGGTGAAAGAATGTTGGCACATCCTCAAGCTTTTGCTTTCTTACCATGTTAAACCTGTCACTCTCTGTTAAGGTGTTTCCGACAAGCTTCAAGGATGTTGTTGCGAAACGTCTGGTTTTGACCCTGAGATCATGCCCAATTATCGACCTGTTTTGAACTTGACCTTTTTTTTCCCCTTCAAGGATTTTGGAGAAGGTTTTCTCAAACAATCTCCAAATTTTTCTCACAACACCCTGTTTGGACAGGTACAGTCAGGTTTCAGGGTTAATCTTTCCACCAAAACAACTCTTACAAAAGCGTTGAATGATTTATTGTTGATCATTGATTTTTATCTCTGCACCTGTGCTGATGTTATTGGATCTCTGAGTAGCTTTTGACACAGTGGGTCATAGAAGTTTCTTGGATAGGTTTGAGAATACTTTTGGTGTTTCTAGTAAGATACTTTTTATTTGAGGTCACAGTGTTTCCCCTAGAATTCTTTCGTCAGGGCAGGTAGTATTCATTGCACCCCCCCCCCCAAAAAAAAATATAAAAAATTGTGAGATGCATAACACAGAAAAATGTGAGGTGCTCAGAAATGTAAAGGCTAAGGTTAGGTGATTTACACATTATTTATGTAATCCTGTCACAGTCCTGCATTTGGGGTTTTATAAAAAAATACTTTTCAAAAAAGACTACACAACTATTTTTCATAGTAACCCTCTGGAGTCTTGGGTTTTTTGGGCATTTTTGACTACTTTTGGTTTTACCTTCATAATTTACGTTAAAGAACTGTTTACTTTACTTTGTTTGGTATCATTTTTTTTCAGCATAACCTCACCTGTGTGACTTTATGGTTTTTTTCATTCTGACATACTGCATTAAAACAATGACCCTAATTCAACCTAAAATTTGAATAAGACAAAAGTTATATTTTTACTATGAAAACTAGAAATATGTTTAACAAACGATTTTTATAACTTAAATTGCAAATATAAATTATAAATTTCAAAAATATATGTAAAAATGTAGCATAAACAACGTTATATTATAACTGTGTTAGTGGCCAAAAAAAAGACAATAGAAAAAGGTGTTTTGGACTTTGGGAGGAAAGTCTCAAACTGGACTCCTGTATTCTCCACCCCTGGGGCCTACTGACTGCTGGGGCAGTGTGTGTCTGCACCCTGCTGTGTTCCAGGACTCAGCGCTGGAGCAGAAAGCTGTAGTGCATGAGTCCTGGAGAAGGTGGAACGAGAAGCGCGCTGTCCGATCCCCTGTGCTGATCTGTGTGCATGTCGGTGAATCCACCTGCTCTCGTGTTCATCCAGACCAGAACAATAAAGTCCACTTCATCATCAAACTGATCACGCTCTGGTTCAGACTCTGATGATGTGCTTCGATCATCTTCATGCCGTTCAAAAAAAAGAGAGACTTGACGCACTGTTCTTGGGAATGTTCATGTATCCATCCCCTGAGTTGTCTGAAGAAAACTGGCAATAAAACTGATTATTTACAGGTACGAGGTCTGTCCATAAAGTAATGGCCCTTTTTATTTTTTTCAAAAACTATATGGATTTGATTCATATGTTTTTACGTCTGCCAAGCTTGAACCTTTGTGTGCATGCGTGAGTTTTTCCACGCCTGTCGGTTGCGTCATTCGCCTGTGAGCACGCCTTGTGGGAGGAGCGGTCCAGCTCCCTTGTCGGATTTTCATTGTCAGGAAATGGCGGAATGATTTGGGCTTCTTTTTCCATCAGAATTTTTTCAGAAACTGTTAGAGACATGCAGCTGGAAACCATTTGAAAAATGTATCTGGCTTTCGGTGAAAATTTTACGGGCTTCACAGAGAATAAGGACTGTTACTACAGCTTTAAGGACGGCCCACAATGGCACTCGGTGCCGCGGTCTGAGCTCCGAGGACAAGTTGGGACATGTCCAGCTCTCCACAATTTCTCTTATACTCACTTGACTGGTAAGCACTGAAAGCCGTGATAGGCTTGTCCCAACTTGTCGTCTGGCACTCCGAAACAGAGGTGTTTCTTTGTCTGGCTTCATCAGTGAATCGGTCGTGACGCGCGAAGCCTCCGCGCGGCTTTCCATGACAAAATCTCTTGTTAAAAGTGAAATCTGCCAGAAAATGGCTGATGTCCAGCTCTTGTGATAATCAGAGAAATTGCACACGACGGTCCCGGCTCCACAGAGCCATCCGTTTAGAAATGATCTGGTGGTTTCTGCCTCATCGTCGCAGCGCGGCGTGCCGAGCGCCATTGTGGGCCATCCTTAAAGCTGTAGTAACACTCCTTATTCTCTGTGAAGCCCGTAAAATTTTCACCGAAAGCCAGATAAATTTTTCGAATGGTTTCCAGCTGCATGTCTCTAACAGTTTCTGAAAAAATTCTGATGGTGAAAAAAAGCCCAAATCATTCCGCCATGTCCTGACAATGAAAATCCGACGAGGGAGCTGGACCACTCCTCCCACAAGGCGTGCTCACAGGCGAATGACGCAACCGACAGGCGTGGAAAAACTCACGCATGCGCACGAAGGTTCAAGCTTGGCTGACGTAAAAACATATGAATCAAATCCATAGTTTTTGAAAAAAATAAAAAGGACCGTTACTTTATGGACAGACCTTGTATTATACCAAAGTGTTCCATTACTTATGCAACCCATCGTCTTGGCTTTTATATTTTTAACTAATTTTTATCAAGCTATATAGATTTATTTTCAATTTGAGTTTCAGGAAGATAATTATAGAATTTTTTTATTTGTTGTATTTGAAATGGCATAAACAAACTAAAATGTGTGAAATACCGAGTGTTCCAGTACTTTTGGAGGGCAGTGTATGTCGTTTTCCTGCATTTTAAAGATATGCTGCAGCTCTTTACAGTGAGCTTCATACTGAGTGTAATAAAGAATCCTCGACACGGGGCCTTTAATTAAAGCCATTCATCTGACATGCTTGAAAGCCTGGGCTAATATCACTGTACTTCTGTGAAGTGCAATGCCGCAATGAAACTGCTAAGTGATTGCAAAAGAGTAGGTGTTCAAAAAGAATATCAATTTACTCAAAATGGGCGAGTGTCTGACACCAATCTGCAGCACAATTACTTCAGTTATTGTGAAAGGCTGCATCACTTTTTTTTTTTTTTTTTTGGAGAATATTCAGTCAGTGTCGCTTCAGCTTGCTATCTCTGCAAAACAACTGTTTCATTAATGAGAGAGGGAAAAAAATCAGTCAGCTCTGGTAAATCATAAGCTGTGTTTCAGAGTGAGTAACACCACTCATCATTACACAGATGCTTTGATGCTGTAGTGCTGCACAGTGTGATCTGACCGAATATGAGTTTAGGATGAGGAAAAAATGTCATCACGGTGTGGTTTAAACAACACAACCACACAACTCTTGAATACACGTGCAGCAAGACTAGTGAGAAACCTCTTTAACTTATGCTTACGGCTGTGTAAAAACTGTTCAGCAACAATATACGAGTAGCTACTCGACAGAAAAATGACATATTGCCCAGTGTCTTATAGTATCTGCTCTCACAGAAACCATATCAGTGAAAATCAGTGCAGTTATTGAGCCTTGGTCCCTCTAGAAGGCTTTATGTGACAACATTTGACTGTAAAGAAAACTTGTAAATTTACAGAGATTTTGTTTGTGTGTGTGAGCCAGTGGTGGGACGAAGTTGCTGTCAAGTCATTCTCAAGTCATCAGTCTGCAAGTCTCAAGTTAGCTTGCAAACAGTTGATGGTCATTATGACTTGAGACTTGAATTGGGACTTACTGATGCATGACTTGAGAGTGACTTGATGGTAACTTTGTCCCACATCTGGTGTGAAGTACAGTAAAATTCGCATAAACCATCATCGTATAAATCAGATATTCGCACTCACCGGACAAAAGCAAAAGTCCCAGTTTTTTTATATATGGTTTTCCATGTAATAAACATCATATATCCCGGATTTTCACTGACATCAGACAAAACGTCTCGCCCCATCGCAATGCATTTCCATTAAAAAACCTCTTGTATTCATTGTTTCGTAATTTCCTATGATGCCCCTGCCGGTCACCTACACTTCCCAGAATGCACCGCGGTGCCAGCAGAATTCCGCTGTCTCAGAACATGTAAACAATGGCAAGGATGGGGATGCCATGATTCAGTGAGTTCATGAGCGATTATGATGACATGTTCTCTCAAGTTGAGAGGGTTATCTAGAGGAGGTGTAGCACCTGTGATAAACTTCTGCTATGCGCGATGTCTTGTTGTCCACGCTTCACGACGTGTGTTTACATTGTGCCCTAAACCGGAACTCTGCTGAAACGATCTCTCGCATGAGTCACGGACCGCCAGACGGCTCGAGATTTCATAACTGCAAAACGCCGAATGTACTGCGTCAGAGGAGTCTGGATGTGTCCATTTGCAACAGAGGAACAAAATGAAGTTCAGCACTGACAATTGCCAATTTGAGGAAAGTGAGCACCATATTTCCTTGATTAAAAGCCCGATGTCGCCAACCGAACGGTCCCCACTAAAATTCGGTCCACCCTACCTTCACTGCGCATGCGTCATTAGCCGTGGTTCATGGATTATCACCTTGTTTCTGCTTCAAACTGCACTCCAGTCATCATCTATCTCAGCGACAGATATCTGAAGCTTTTATACAACAATCATTTCCACATAAATTCAGCATTATTTCATCATAAAAGACGGATGAAGCGATCAGAGCAATGCAGTGACACGATCTGCTAGCTGATGCATTCATTGCGCGTCGGTCATTTCAAAGTGTCAGAGTATCTCCTCATTTCTGATTAATTAAAACTGTCTTGTTTCTGCTTAAAACTGACTTTAGAATTATTTAAGAGGTTGTACCTTGTCATCTGATGGTTAATAATCCCATTAATCAATTTGATGGCTTTGGGTGAGGAGACTCTGTCTCAGACAAGCGGCTGAGCTCTGAAATGATGAATGCACAGTGTAGGCAGGGCGGACCAATTTTTAGGGGCAGACTGTTCGGGCTGCAACACCAGGCATTTATTTTTTTCAAACTGTGCTCAGATCTGGTGCCTTAACAAGGCAGGGTGTAATTCTAGGCCAGTAATTATTAACAAAATGCTGATTGTTGCTTTCACTGTAATATGGTGTTAAGTTTCTCACACATCCCTGGGTGTGACGAACAAAACCACTTTTGATCAGAGCCCTCTGCGTGGCTGTGAACCCTCCCTGGAGTCTAAGACCTCCACCACACTTAGTACAAATGAGCATGAGCCAAGCCGAATCAGGCGGAATGTAAAAAAAAAAAAAACACAAACAGGATTCGTGTCACATCTGGGGGAATAAGAATTGTGGAGGACAGCCGTCTGAATTCCCAGACTGCGCTTCAACCCACCCTGATGGATTTGTACACGTGCTGTGCGCATGAGCCTCTGAACATGGTACAAATACAAATAAATAAATAAATAAATAAAAACAGAATACAATGATTTTCAAATCCTCTTCAACCTATATTCAACTGAATACACCACAAAGACAAGATATTTATTGTTCAAACTGATAAACTTTATTGTTTTTGTGCAAATATTTCCTCATTTTGCAATGGATTCCTGCAATGCATTTCACAAAAGCTGGGACAGTGGTATGTTTACCACTGTGTTACATCACCTTTCCTTCTAACAACACTCAATAAGCGTTTGGGAACTGAGGACACTAATTGTTGAAGCTTTGTAGGTGGTATTCTTTCCCATTCTTGCTTGATGTACGACTTCAGTTGTTCAACAGTCCGGCGTCTCCTTTGTCGTATTTTATGCTTCATAATGTTTCAATCAATCAATTTTATTTATATAGCGCCAAATCACAACAAACAGTTGCCCCAAGGCGCTTTATATTGTAAGGCAAGGCCATACAATAATTACGTAAAAACCCCAATGGTCAAAACGACCCCCTGTGAGCAAGCACTTGGCGACAGTGGGAAGGGAAAAACTCCCTTTTAACAGGCTCAGGGAGGGGCAGTCTTCTGCTGGGACTGGTTGGGGCTGAGTGAGAGAACCAGGAAAAGGACATGCTGTGGAGGGGAGCAGAGATCAATCACTAATGATTAAATGCAGAGTGGTGCATACAGAGCAAAGAGAGAAAGAAACACTCAGTGCATTATGGGAACCCCCCAGCAGTCTGTCTATAGCAGCATAACTAAGGGATGCTTCAGGGTCACCTGATCCAGCCCTAACTATAAGCTTTAGCAAAAAGGAAAGTTTTAAGCCTAATCTTAAAAGTAGAGAGGGTGTCTGTCTCCCTGATCTGAATTGGGAGCTGGTTTCACAGGAGAGGAGCCTGAAGGCTCTGCCTCCCATTGTACTCTTACAAACCCTAGGAACTACAAGTAAGCCTGCAGTCTGAGAGCGAAGCACTCTATTGGGGTGATATGGTACTATGAGGTCCCTAAGATAAGATGGGACCTGATTATTCAAAACCTTATAAGTAAGAAGAAGAATTTTAAATTCTATTCTAGAATTAACAGGAAGCCAATGAAGAGAGGCCAATATGGGTGAGATATGCTCTCTCCTAGTCCCCGTTAGTACTCTAGCAGCAGCATTTTGAATTAACTGAAGGCTTTTCAGGGAACTTTTAGGACAACCTGATAATAATGAATTACAATAGTCCAGCCTAGAGGAAATAAATGCATGAATTAGTTTTTCAGCATCACTCTGAGACAAGACCTTTCTAATTTTAGAGAGATTGCGCAAATGCAAAAAAGCAGTCCTACATATTTGTTTAATATGCGCATTGAATGACACATCCTGATCAAAAATGACTCCAAGATTTCTCACAGTATTACTAGAGATCAGGGTAATGCCATCCAGAGTAAGGATCTGGTTAGACACCATGTTTCTAAGATTTGTGGGGCCAAGTACAATAACTTCAGTTTTATCTGAGTTTAAAAGCAGGAAATTAGAGGTCATCCATGTCTTTATGTCTGTAAGACAATCCTGCAGTTTAGCTAATTGGTGTGTGTCCTCTGGCTTCATGGATAGATAAAGCTGGGTATCATCTGCGTAACAATGAAAATTTAAGCAATGCCGTCTAATAATACTGCCTAAGGGAAGCATGTATAAAGTGAATAAAACTGGTCCTAGCACAGAACCTTGTGGAACTCCATAATTAACCTTAATCTGTGAAGAAGATTCCCCATTTACAAGAACAAATTGTAATCTATTAGATAAATATGATTCAAACCACCGCAGCGCAGTGCCTTTAATACCTATGGCATGCTCTAATCTCTGTAATAAAATTTTATGGTCAACAGTATCAAAAGCAGCACTGAGGTCTAACAGAACAAGGACAGAGATGAGTCCACTGTCTGAGGCCATAAGAACATTTGTAACCTTCACTAATGCTGTTTCTGTACTATGATGAATTCTAAAACCTGACTGAAACTCTTCAAATAGACCATTCCTCTGCAGATGATCAGTTAGCTGTTTTACAACTACCCTTTCAAGAATTTTTGAGAGAAAAGGAAGGTTGGAGATTGGCCTATAATTAGCTAAGATAGCTTGGTCAAGTAATGGCTTAATTACTGCCACCTTAAAAGCCTGTGGTACATAGCCAACTAATAAAGATAGATTGATCATATTTAAGATCGAAGCATTAAATAATGGTAGGGCTTCCTTGAGCAGCCTGGTAGGAATGGGGTCTAATAGACATGTTGATGGTTTGGATGAATGGGGTCTAATAGACATGTTGATGGTTTGGATGAAGTAACTAATGAAAATAACTCGGACAGAACAATCGGAGAGAAAGAGTCTAACCAAATACCGGCATCACTGAAAGCAGCCAGATAACGATAGGTCTTTGGGATGGTTATGAGTAATTTTTTTCTCTAATAGTTAAAATTTTATTAGCAAAGAAATTCATGAAGTCATTATTAGTTAAAGTTAAAGGAATACTCGGCTCAATAGAGCTCTGACTCTTTGTCAGCCTGGCTACAGTGCTGAAAAGAAACCTGGGGTTGTTCTTATTTTCTTCAATTAGTGATGAGTAGTAAGATGTCCTAGCTTTACGGAGGGCTTTTTTTTTATAGAGCAACAGACTTTTTCCAGGCTAAGTGAAGAGCTTCTAAATTAGTGAGACGCCATTTCCTCTCCAACTTACGGGTTATCTGCTTTAAGCTGCGAGTTATAACACGGAGTCAGGCACTTCTGATTTAAAGCTCTCTTTTTCAGAGGAGCTACAGCATCCAAAGTTGTCTTCAATGAGGATGTAAAACTATTGACGAGATACTCTATCTCACTTACAGAGTTTAGGTAGCTACTCTGTACTGTGTTGGTATATGGCATTAGAGAACATAAAGAAGGAATCATATCCTAAACCTAGTTACAGCGCTTTCTGAAAGACTTCTAGTGTAATGAAACTTATTCCCCACTGCTGGGTAGTCCATCAGAGTAAATGTAAATGTTAAGAAATGATCAGACAGAAGGGGGTTTTCAGGGAATACTGTTAAGTCTTCAATTTCCATACCATAAGTCAGAACAAGATCTAAGATATGATTAAAGTGTGGGTGGACTCATTTACATTTTGAGCAAAGCCAATTGAGTCTAATAATAGATTAAATGCAGTGTTGAGGCTGTCATTCTCAGCATCTGTGTGGATGTTAAAATCGCCCACTATAATTATCTTATCTGAGCTAAGCACTAAGTCAGACAAAAGGTCTGAAAATTCAGAGAAACTCACAGTAACGACCAGGTGGACGATAGATAATAACAAATAAAACTGGTTTTTGGGACTTCCAATTTGGATGGACAAGACTAAGAGTCAAGCTTTCAAATGAATTAAAGCTCTGTCTGGGTTTTTGATTAATTAATAAGCTGGAATGGAAGATTGCTGCTAATCCTCGGCCCGTGCTACGAGCATTCTGGCAGTTAGTGTGACTCGGGGGTGTTGACTCATTTAAACTAACATATTCATCCTGCTGTAACCAGGTTTCTGTAAGGCAGAATAAATCAATATGTTGATCAATTATTATATCATTTACTAACAGGGACTTAGAAGAGAGAGACCTAATGTCTAATAGACCACATTTAACTGTTTTAGTCTGTGGTGCAGTTGAAGGTGCTATATTATTTTTTCTTTTTGAATTTTTATGCTTAAATAGATTTTTGCTGGTTGTTGGTGGTCTGGGAGCAGGCACCGTCTCTACAGGGATGGGGTAATGAGGGGATGGCAGGGGGAGAGAAGCTGCAGAGAGGTGTGTAAGACTACAACTCTGCTTCCTGGTCCCAACCCTGGATAGTCACGGTTTGGAGGATTTAAGAAAATTGGCCAGATTTCTAGAAATGAGAGCTGCTCCATCCAAAATGGGATGGATGCCGTCTCTCCTAACAAGACCAGATTTTCCCCAGAAACTTTGCCAATTATCTATGAAGCCCACCTCATTTTTTGGACACCACTCAGACAGCCAGCAATTCAAGGAGAACATGCGGCTAAACATGTCACTCCCAGTCCAATTGGGGAGGGGCCCAGAGAAAGCTACAGAGTCCGACATTGTTTTTGCAAAGTTACACACTGATTCAATGTTAATTTTAGTGACCTCTGATTGGCGTAACCGGGTGTCATTACTGCCGACGTGAATTACAATCTTACCAAATTTACGCTTAGCCTTAGCCAGCAGTTTCAAATTTCCTTCAATGTCGCCTGCTCTGGCCCCCGGAAGACAATTGACTATGGTTGCTGGTGTCGCTAACTTCACATTTCTCAAAACAAAGTCGCCAATAACCAGAGTTTGATCCTCGGCGGGTGTGTCGTCAAGTGGGGTAAAACGGTTAGAGATATGAACGGGTTGGTGGTGTACACGGGGCTTCTGTTTAGAACTACGCTTCCTCCTCACAGTCACCCAGTCAGCCTGCTTTCCCAGCTGCTCGGGATCTGCCAGAGGGAAACTAATGGCGGCTAAGCTACCTTGGTCCGCACCGACTACAGGGGCCTGGCTAGCTGTAGAATTTTCCACGGTGCGGAGCCGAGTCTCCAATTCGCCCAGCCTGGCCTCCAAAGCTACGAATAAGCTACACTTATTACAAGTACCATTACTGCTAAAGGAGGCCGAGGAATAACTAAACATTTCACACCCAGAGCACAAAAGTGCAGGAGAGACAGGAGAAGCCGCCATGCTAAACCGGCTAAGAGCTAGTAGCTGCGCTAAGCTAGCGGATTCCTAAAAACACACAAAGTGAATGTTTGTTGAAAGTTTCACACATTTTCATTGGGCAACAGGTCTGGACTACGAAGCTACGCTGTTGTAACACATGCAGAATGTGGCTTGGCATTGTCTTGCTGAAATAAGCAGGGGCAATTTCAATTTAATTTCAATTTATTTTCATTTATATAGTGCCAAGTCACACCAGAGTTGCCTCAAGGCGCTTCACACAAGTAAGGTCTAACTCCCACAGCAACAGTGGTAAGGAAAAACTCCCTCTGAGGAAGAAACCTCAAGCAGACCAGACTCAAAGGGGTGACCCTCTGCTTGGGCCATGCTACAGACATAAATTACAAAACAATTCACAAAACGAATATACAGGAAATGCTGTTGGTGCACAGAACAGGATGGTCTCCAGCACAAATACAACTCCCATTTCTGGATGGAGCTGCACCTTAAACAGAGAGAAACAGAATCAGGTATCAGAAAGACAAGAAACAGTGTAATTTGCCAGCATTAAACAACAAGAAAAACAGGAAATACTAAGGTCATTGCTGGCCACTAGCCCTAAGCTTCACTAAAAGACCCAGGATTTAGGTAAAGTTGAGGCCACGGCACGCTCCGTTTCCTAATAAAATTAATTAAGAGTAAAAAGCGTAAAACAAAACTATACCAGTATGGCTAGCATACTGGTATAGTTTTACGTCCCTGAAAAAGACGTTGCTTGGATGGTAGCATGTGTTGCTCCAAAACTTGGATGGACCTTTCAGCATTGATGTGCCATCACAGATGTGTAAGTTGCCCATGCCATGGGCACTAACAAAAACAACTTGAAACATGGACTCATCAGACCACAGCACACTTTTCCACTTTGCGTCTGTCCTTTTCAAATGAGCTCAGGCCCAGAGAATGCGGCAGCGTTTCTGGATGTTGTTGATGTATGGCTTTCGCTTTGCATGGTAGAGTTTTAACTTGCATTTGTAGATGTAGTGACGAACTGTGTTAACTGACAATGGTTTTCTGAAGTGTTCCTGAGCCCATGCGGTAAGATCCTTTACACAATGATGTCGGTTTTTAATGCAGTATCACCTGAGGGATCGCATGTCACGGGCGTTCAGTGTTGGTTTTCGGCCTTGCCGCTTACGTGTAGAAAATTCTCCAGATTCTTTGAATCTTCTGATTATATTATGGACTGTAGATGATGGAATCCCTAAATTCCTTGCAATTGAACATTGAGGAACATTGTTCTTAAACTGTTGAACTATTTTTTTTTCCATGCAGTTGTTCACAAAGTGGTGATCCTCGTCCCATCTTTGCTTGTGAACGGCTGAGCCTTTTGGGGATGCTTTTTTTATACCCAACCATGAGTGTCCTCAGTTGCCAAACGCTTATATAATAAGGTTTATCAGTTTGAACATTAAGCATCTTGTCTTTGTGGTGTATTCAATTGAATATAGGTTAAAGAGAATTTGCAAATCATTGTATTCTGTTTTTATTTACATTTTACACAACGCCCCAACTTCATTGGAATTGGGGTTGTTGGTGGATCACACTAATAGTACCTGGACAGCCGCCAGATTGCAGTAATAAGAATACACTTACAAGCTGTATGATTGCTGTTCAACAGGATAAAAAAACAGCAGTGCTCGTGGTGCATTTGGGACATTCAGCCATGGTGGAAACATGCCGAATGTCCCCCCGAACGCGATCAGAATTTCACGAATGCCATTTTCACGCTGTCTGATTGGTTAGAACAGGGTTCTCAATCCGGTCCTCAAGGACCCCTGAACCTGCACATTTTCCATCCCTCCCTGCTCTGCCACAAGCCGATTTGCTAATTCAGGTGTCCGTTAGGAGTTGCATAGCTGTGCAACTGAATTAGCAAATCAGCCCTTATGGCCCACAAAAAACCCACATCAAATATGTCTAAATAACATTGAAATGCGCACAACATTAATAAATAGGTACCCTGAGAAATGCAGCCAGCGGAACTCACTTGTGTGTTCGTACACATCAGCTGTGTACAATCGCACCTGCTATAGTCCTAGTCATTATCTCCTTTAAAAATAAATAAATTAATTAATAAATCCAAATTATAGGAACACATGCGGGTCAGGAAAGATTTGATCACCGAGCATAGTGTTTGTGTTGCTTCCAGCTGTCATTTGTCCATTCATAGTCATTGATGTGGTAAGCAGGTAAGACTGTTAAACAGCTGGGGGCCGGTCCAGTGTCTACTGCACATCTGTTCCATTAACATTGCAGCAGCACTCAGTTTCTCTGAAATTCTTCATGTTCCCACCTTTAAACACTTTCTTTCTCTGCCTTCTTTCTCTTTCTCCACGGGTCCAAGTTTGAAGTGCATTTCTCATGCTGTGTTCGGCTCCAGTCTATACAGGACGTGTGTATAATAAACACTTCCACTTCTCCCTCAGGAATCTTATCTGTGGGAATACTGCACTACTAATAAACTCTATGAATGGTTATGATGGGCCCTCGCAAAACACACCTATTCACCATCAAAGTCCACAAAAAACACAGATTATGAACTGCAAATGTACAGTTCTGTCATTAGTTTCAATCAATGTCTCTGAGGGGATGGTGCCCAGTGACACATGTCACTGACGTCAACTTTTCTGACAGGTCTGTGAGCGTTTATCAGCAGTAGATAAAATCAAGCTTAAAAAAAAAAAAAGCAAAGTACATCAGTATTTTCATTTTTTTAATTTATTTATTTAGAATATTCAACGCATTTGACATTTCATTTATCAGCGATATACACTTTAACAAATGCGCAAGGCATTTAGTTTTTCGTTACCACTGTTGCCTATGTGCTTGCTTGGGTGGTGCGTGGTACGTTTAGACTTTACCCTTGTGAAGCGCCTTGGGTTCCTTATTTTGTTTCTTTGGAGGCCATATTGGACAAACTAAAAAGCATTATTATCATCAATAGTTGTGGTCCGTTTTCAGAAAAAGGGCCTGGATAAAGTATCTGTACCCCTTCACCCCTAATTTGCATAAAACAGCAATACCACCCATTTTATTTATTAGTCTGCTTGTATGTGTTCCAGAAATAAAATGAAAAATTTCAAGTAGTTTGGTGAGTTTAACCGCAAAATAACTATATTAAAGTTTTACATATAATCCTTTATCCCCAGTTTGCATAATCAAGATTAGTATTTTCAACACTGTTATGCCTCCAGTTATATGAAAATCATATATAATTAATGATATTTTGCACAAGTGACCAAGATGTTTTCATTGTAAGGTCTTACGTAGAGTAGCTAGAGGTGCCAAATTTCCAAGGCAATAATTGCTGTCAGTTTTATACAAGTAGGAAATTAAAATAAATTTAAACTTGTGCTTATTTTTGATTGATAGTCTGTAATGAAACATGCTTCTGGGATAAATATGCATGTATCTCACAGCTTAAATCATGGGAAAAATGCGTACATATGAATCTAACATTGCATCTGAGAAACATCTCAACATATCAATATTCCTAGAAGTCTAATGTGACCATTAAAAGGTCTTATACACAAGACTATGTATAATAGAATTCAAATTTTTCAAACACCTTTTGCTTTAATTGAAACATTTTAACAAACGCAGGTGTTTATTTCCACCAGATCTATGATGTGTCCACACTGCAGCAGTTGGAGCGACATTTGCATGAAATGCAGCAAAGCAAGCCAGACTTTCTCCATTTGCAGCGACGAGAGGCACAGACAGATGTGCGACTGCAGCTCGCAAGGTGCAAGCAGGATTCTGGTGGGGGGTGGGGGCGGGGGGAGCGCAATGTCAGCAGAGTTGGCATTAGCTGCCCATTCCTCCTCTCTCAGCACATGTCCATTGCTGCTGGGACTTGAGATGCTTTGTCTTCCTGCAGCCAAGTTGCTGCCTGAAGATATCTCCTTTAGATATGAAGCTGTGCAGCATCACTTGTTGGTGGCAAAAGCTCCTGCTTCATTCCTTTTTTGAACTGATCCTGGTATTGTCAGTGATACTGTCAGAAGTGCCAACAAGACATATGAACTTTTCAGCATTTGTCTGTTTAGCCCTGATGAGAGGTTCCTGTCCAAGGTTTGCAGCACTTTATGCTCACTGAATAATTTGAGAACTGTCTTCTTACTTTGTCCAGAAAAGTAGGAAGTTGAATAGCTTCCAGTGAGTGCACGGAAGGGCAACAACAGCTTAATATCTTCATCACTCAGGGCATTGGCTTGGATGACATCTTTGGTTTGGTTGTATTAGTTTCTTGCAATTACCTGCTTTCATGAAGACAGTCTTGCCTCCCATCGGCTGATGGTGTGCCACCAGCAGGAGTAGGACATCTGTGTCACTGGTAGACACAACAATGTCCCTGTTGTTGGAGTTCACATAATGAGGCACAAGCCGTGTATCAGCCTCTTCATGGTGAGCTTTCAGTGGTTCAAGATTCACAGCATTGTTGTTTGACAGCACAGTTGTTTCATCCTAACAACCAGCAGCAACCACAACCTTGTCCCGTGGCGCCTGATCAACCACAGTTTGCCAACAACCTACACAGGTCTACCTTGTTCTCAGGTACTGACAGAAATCCCTTCCAGTCAGCAGGAAGTGGGACTGTGGCCTGCACTACTCGCCTTACTGCTGTGCTTATTTTGCACAAGCAAAATATAATAAAAACAGGTGGCCATGTTGTTCTATGCAAATTAAGGGGTAAAGGAGTAAAGATACAGCTTGCCAACATCAATTGTTGAATTCAGCAGGTCAAAATACATGGAAATAGAAGCTTCATTTTATTTTACAGAGCCAATACAAACAAACCTGTGGAAAATTTGCTAAAACGGTTGGCCATGATATTTTACACAAATTAGGGGGTGAAGGAGCAAAGACACAACTTGGCAACAGCAATTTTTGAAATCAGCAGGTCAAAATACATAATCTCTCTGTGTGCTTTCAACAGAAAATGCCCTGGGCAGTCTGCTTTTCTGAAAATGGAACCTAACTATTAACATAAAATCAGTTTTACAGACAGTTTTTTTTTTGTTTTTTTTTTTTTTTTTTTAAAGATGTCAACACTTTATTTAAGTTGACCATTCAGAAATACAGTGTGGTAGTGTAAGGTACATTTGCCTGGCATCCCTCCGCAGAGCAGAGAATTTACAGAAATGAAAAAGGAAAGAACAAACAAGAACACGGTTCTACAATGATTCCTTCAAGTTCGTAAAAACTCTCTTCACCAAGGAGAAAAGTGGAATTCTAAAAAAAAACAAAGGACAAGGAGCACTTGAGAACAATGCATTCTGATCCAAAGCGCTATGAACACCTAGCCATCCCCTCAGACATTCCACCAATTGACCCTCCCAGAGCATCAATTTGAGACTAACCTTTCAATTTGGAAAGAGGTGGAGAAGATAGTCCATCAAACGAGAACAGCATCAGCTCCTGGGCCAAATGGAATCTCATACAAAGTGTATAAGAACGAACCAGAAGTTTGTAGGTTTCTCTGGAGCCTCATGAGGACAGTATGGCAGAAGAAAACCATACCCAAAGCATGGCATAGGGCAGGTGGGGTCTTGATCACAAAGGAGAAGGATCCAGTTCTGCCCAATCTCCTTGCTTAATGTGGAGGGTAAGGTCTTCTTTGGGGTCATTACACAGCGGATGGCCGAGTATCTGTGCAGAAACGAGTACGTGGACATATCTGTACAGAAGGCAGATATATCAGGCTTCTCTGGGTGCCTAGAACATGCCAGCATGATCTAGCACAAGAGTCAAATAGCAAAGCTGGAGGAAAAGGACCTCCATGTGATCTTCCTGGATCTTGCTAACGCCTTTGGCTCTGTGCCCCACGAGCTCCTCTGGGCTGCCTTCAACTTCTTTAACATCCCAGACACCATCACAACCCCGGTTAAAGCCTGTTTTCAAGACTTGCAGTTCTGCTTCTCTACTCCTGAATTCACCACCTCATGGCAGTGCCTGGCAGTAGGCATCATGGCCTGATGTACCGTATCTCCCTTGGCATTCACCATGGTGATGGAGATCATTATTCCAGCCTCAAAATGGGTTGTAGGTGGGAAAAGACTCGCCTCCCTCCTCTCAGAGCCTGCATGGACGACATTACCACCCTAACTAACATCGTCTCATGCACCAGGAAACTGCACAGCAAACTGGAGAACATCAGTTAGGCCCGTATGAAAATCAAACCCTCTAAGTCACACACTCTTTATGCAGTGGTTAAGGGAGTGCTTACCGACTTGCAGTTCTTCATCAGTGATGATCCAATCCCCACAGTATCTGAACAGACTGTCAAAAGCCTTGGAAGGTGCTATGACGCAAGCCTGAAAGACAGAGACCACGTGAAACAACTGCACTACATCAGTTGACATCAGTTACATCAGTTCTGGCCTACAGTCTAACACCCAACTACTCGAGACCTGGTGCGTCCAGTTAGGTCCCCATCTCAACAGCAGAGAAGTTGGAAAGAGGAGTCACAGCCTAAATCAAGAAGTGGCTCGGAGTTCCACACTGCGTCACCACCATAGGCCTCTAAGGAGACAGTGTCCTCAAGCTGCCCCTCACCAGCCTCACAGAGGAGTTCAGGTGCGCTAAAACACAACTGCAGATGACACTGAACGAATCCAACGATCTGGTGATGAGGGGAAAATGCACCAGCCTTGGTTACTGGGCACAAATGGAGACCAGCAACAGCAATGGAGGAGTCAACAGCAGCTCTCAGACATGCTGACATTGTGGGGAATGTTCAGCAAGGAGCCCTTGGGCTAACAACTCGCTGCCCAGCCTGGAGAAATGCCACTACTCCAGCACGGAGGAAGTGTGCTGTCAGGAGGTCTGATCAGCCTGTAGCTGGCCGTCTCTGGTGAGGGTGTAGCGTGTTAAAGGCCGAAACACCCCATGAGCCAGAGGAGCACTACTGATAATGCGTCCTGTAAATTCAACTTTCCCCCAATCTTCTCAAAGTCTGCCATCTACCATTCACTGAGGACTCCACCAGTTATGTGTATTTGCTGACACAAGGATATCAACATCTTATCCTGTGTTTTGGAATCACAATAGATGGTCCTTTAAACTGAAGCCACCAAGACACCCATGACAACGCTGAAGGAGACTAGAGGCTTCTGTAACTGGAGAAACTGGGGATTGTGCAGCTCTTGTCTACTGCATGATCACATTATACACTTTCATAGTAGAGTGGAACAGAAAAGGCTTTTAATAGTGAAAAAAGAATCAAATTTAGGCTTGAGTCTTCGGTGTGCCTTTTGGGAATTTATCTGAAATGTCACTCTTTTTTTCCAGAAACTCCACTGTACTCCCACATCTACTGAAGTGAGAACCCGTGTTAAAATAATACCTTCAAGTCATGTGGGCAACTGAGCTTTGATTGTTTCCTGATGTCTGGTGTAGTGATGTAATGCAAGAGCAGGTAATTTGTATCAATATTATGCAGGATAACATTTAAAATGTAAAAGATGGCCTTTAGCACATTTCCTCCAAAGGAAATATGCATGTTTAGTGCACAGTGATGGATTTCAGTATTATGTGGCCCACAGTGGTGGGGGGCCAGTGCAGTATCATTTCACGGGGCCCAAAATACCTGGCACAAAATTCAAAATCACCAAATGATATTTAATGAGCCAGAACTCTTATTTATACTGTGCTCAACTGTTGCTTCATTTGTATCTGGTTGACAATCATGGTTGGATGAGTTTTTTTGGAGAGCTCAGCTGTAATGATGACATCATCAACAGTATCATTTATATAGCGCTTTAAAAAAAATACAAAGTGCTTCACAGTAATGAATTATAGGAGCGTATCCACTCATGGTCACTTTATTAGGTACACTTTGCTAGTACCGCTGTCGCAGACTGAATGGTTCCCCCTACAGATCAGTTCCCCTGCCTTCACTGTGCATAGGTTATTTTGGAACGTCAGCAGCAGTTAACCGATTATCGCTTAATTTCTGCATAAAACTGACTTCAGAATGATTTAAGAGGTTTTACTTTGTCATAACATTATTATTATTATTATATTATTATTCTCTTTGATCACTTTGGGTGTAGAGAATCAGACTCAGAGTTGGTCTCAGCTGCGCTAGTGTCTCGCTCTGATCGCTCCCCCCCTCTTTTATTTTGAAATAATGCTGAATTTATCTGAAATGATTGAGGTACAAAAGCTTCAGTTATGTCACTGAGATAGATGATGATTGGAGTGCAGTTTTAAGGAGTAACGAGATAATCGGTGAATTGCTGCTGCCACTATGAAATGGCACATGTGCAGTGAAGACAGGGGGGACCGATCTGTAGGGGGACGGTTCAGTCTGCAACAACGGGTTGGACCCTCTTTTGCTTTCAGAATTGGCATAGATTCAACAAGATGTTGGAAACATTCCTCAAAGATGTTGGTCCATATTGACATAATGACATCACGCAGTCGCCCATTCAACCAGTCTGTCCGTACTCCTCTGATCTCTGCTGCTCACTGGATATCTTCTCTTTTGCAGATGATTCTTGGTAAAACCTAGACATGGTTGTACATGAAAATAACAGTAGATCAGCAGTTTCTGAAATAGCGAGACCAGCCCGTCTGACACCAACAATCATGCCACATTCAAAGTCACTTAAGTATCAAGTATCACTTAAGTATCAAGTAGTAAGGATTTTCCTAAGGTTGAGACAGCCTGGATTGATGACCCCCCCGGTTTGGGCTGAATTTTTTTTTTTTTGTGAGATGGGTATCGTACCCGAACTTCATAACCTAAACCATTCCATGGTTGATCTCTTAGGACCAAAGTTACATCACCCCCTGTTTTGGGCCCCCTGGGGCAATTACAAAAAAGTTACAAGTTCCCACCCCTCTAATTCATGACTTTGAGGGTGTCCCAGTTATTAGTTTCTTGATATGGAGACTACAGAGAGGGTACAATACAATGTTATTTTACTGGGACACCCTCAAAGTTGGCCAATAGGGGCGCTCAAAACGCTAAAGTACACCTACCATTATTTTGAAACTTTGAGAGTATCCCAGAAATTTTGTTGCAGGAATTGTTCACTTGGGAGGGGTCTGATAGGTTTTTATTGTTATCTCAGTGGGACGCCCTCAAAGTTGGGAGAAAAAGGGGTCCCAAAAAATTATTATATATTATATTACAATTATTTATACAGCTGTCCTGGTGGTGGATCCTCCTGTCTGTCATACAGCTATCAGTGTGCTGTGACCAGCTGAGAGGCCCCTCCCCCTGCTGTGTGTGATCAGATCTGTACATACATATAAGCATTTTGTGCATGTGTGCTGCAAGACATGTGCGAGACACATGCACCACGTGTGTGGTGCATGCCAGACAAATTTCACATCCAGCTCGACAGTGATTGCTGACTGTTTTCGTGATGATAGTGAAAATGGCCACACATTTTCTTAGTGCCAAATGAGTGGTGTTAGCTGTTCATACGTGTCACCTGGAATTTGGCCGACACCTGCCGCGAGAGGGTTTGATGGCCTCTCACAGCACACACTCTGTCTTTCAGCCACTGGGGTGCGCAGATAGTTGTAGCAACAGGTGTACGAGGTGGAAGCAGCTACTATTTTACATGTTTTACACATGATTCCTGCTTTATGTGCACTTTATGCGCAAATCGACCAAATTCATACTATGTGTGAAGGGGCCCTAACATCTCTCAAAGTATCCCACAGCAACAGTGCACCAACAGAAAATGCTCTTCCTCTCATTTTGTTCTTGCAGTGCTCCATGGTACATACAGTTGAACAAACATGTCATGTAGGTCAGTGCACAACCATTCAGTATTTTGGAGTTCAGTAACAAAACCTTAAAGTCGGCCTCACCCACACAAACAGTGTAGAGAAGCCAGCATTGAGATAATACGGTTACTTTATAAACAACCTGAAGACAAGTAAAGCTTTTCAGGGGCAGGTCTAAAACCAGCACATTACAATTATTAATTCACAAAAGCATGAATCAGCACTTCAGCATCAGATATTGACAAGATCCAGCCAATCTGTACAGTATTATGCAGATAAAACAATACAACTTGTCATCTCCCAAATGTGTGCATCAAATGACGAGGAGGACAAAAGGGATAAGGACTGATTGGAGGGAAAAAAAAATCACACCAACATTCAGAACTGCGTCACTATTTTTAATCACTTTACCACCTAAAGACTGGTTTATGTCACATGATTTTCTTAGTTTAGCAGACCCAAAAACTAATTCAGTCTTATCTGAATTAAACAGCAGGAAGGGAGAAGACAGCAACTAAGGAAGTCTTTATCTTTGCAATATTGATGTAGTAGTGTGTGTGTGTGTGTGTGTGCGTAAACTACAGTATTGTTCAGAATAATAGTACTGTTATGTGACTTAATAGATTAATCCAGGTTTTGAGTATATTTCTTATTGTTACATGGGGAACAAGGTACCAGTAGATTCTCACAAATCCAACAAGACCAAGCATTCATGATACGCACACTCTTAAGGCTATGAATTGGGCTATTAGTAAAAAAAGTAGAAAAGGGGGTGTTCACAATAATAATAGCATCTGCTGTTGATGCTACAAATTCAAAACTATTATGTTCAAACTGCTTTTTGGCAATCCTGTGAATCACTAAACTACAAGTAGTATTTAGTTGTATAAACACAGTTTTTTGACATATCCAAACTGATCCATGATACCTGGTATGCGATATATAGGCCCAACACCATAGTAGGAGAAACATGCCCATATCATGATGCTTGCACCACCATGCTTCACTGTCTTCAATGTGAACTGTGGCTTGAATTCAGTTTGAGAGTCTTCTCACAAACTCTGTTGCTCTTGGACCCAAAAAGAACAGTTTTACTCTCATCAGTCCACAAAATATTCCTCCATTTCTCTTTAGGCCAGTTGATGTGTTCTTTGGCAAACTGTAACCTCTTCTGCACGTCTTTTATTTAACAGAGGGACTTTGTGGGGGATTCTTGCAAATAAATTAGCTTCACACAGACATCTTCTGTCACAGCACTTACAGGTAACTCAGACTGTCTTTGAACATCATCCTGGAGCTGATCAGTGGGTGAGCCTTTGCCATTCTGGTTATTCTTCTATCCATTTTGATGGTTGTTTTCTGTTTTCTTCCATGCGTCTCTGTTTTTTTTTGTCTATTTTAAAGCATTGGAGATCATTGTAGATGAACAGCCTATAATTTTTTGCACCTGTGTATAAGTTTCCCCTTCTCCAATCAACTTTTTAATCAAACTACGCTGTTCTTCTGAACAATGTCTTGAACATCCCATTTTCCTCAGGCTTTCAAAGAGAAAAGCATGTTCACAGGTGCTGGCTTCATCCTTAAATAGGGGACACCTGATTCACACCTCACATCAACTTGCCTAAAGAGAAATGGAGGAATATTTTGTGGACTGATGACAGTAAAATTGTTCTTTTTGGGTCCAAGGGCCGCAGACAGTTTGTGAGATGACCCCCAAACTCTGAATTCAAGCCACAGTTCACAGTGAAGCATGGTGGTGCAAGCATCATGATATGGGCATGTTTCTCCTACTATGGTGTTGGGCCTATATATATATCGCATACCAGGTATCATGGATCAGTTTGGATATGTGAAAATACTTGAAGAGGTCATGTTGCCTTATGCTGAAGAGGACATGCCCTTGAAATGGGTGTTTCAACAAGACAATGACCCCAAGCACACTAGTAAATGAGCAAAATCTTGGTTCCAAACCAACAAAATTAATGTCTCACAGATGTGAAGAAACCATGAAAAACTGTGGTTATACAACTAAATACTAGTTTAGTGATTCACAGGATTGCTAAAAAAGCAGTTTGAACATAATAGTTTTGAGTTTGTAGCGTCAACAGCAGATGCTACTATTATTGTGAACACCCCCTTTTCTACTTTTTTTTTTTTTTTTTACTAATGGCCCAATTTCATAGCCTTAAGAGTGTGCATATCATGAATGCTTGGTCTTGTTGGATTTGTGAGAATCTACTGAATCTATTGGTACCTTGTTTCCCATGTAACAATAAGAAATATACTCAAAAGAATTTTGAGTATATGTATGTGTGTGTGTGTGTGTGTGTGTGTGTATATTCACCACAGGGTTTGTGTGCTGTCCCCGCTTGTATATTTTGTATACAAATGACTGTTGCAGCCACTATAAGAATCGCCATATATTAAAATTTGCAGATGATTGTTATAATCAGTCTCCTGCACGGTGATGAAAGGGAACATGGCCCTGTCGTGGCCGATATGGTTCAGTGGTGTGACGACTCCTTCTTGCAGCTGAATGTTGACAAAAGATATGGTTATTGACTTTCGGAAAAGGATGTCCTCACCCAAAACCACTACAATCAAAGGCCAACAGGTGGAGCAGGTGGACAACTATAAATACTTGGGAACGCTGATTGATAGCAAGTTGAACTTTAATGACAATGTAGACCTGCTGTATAAGAAGGGGCAGCAGCATCTGTTTTGTCTTCGTAAGCTGTCATATTTTCAAGTGGACATGACAATGACCCTATTTTATAAATCTTGTATTGAATTGGTTCTAAATTTTTCGATGATGTACGGAAATCTCAGCATCAAAGCAAGGAAACCACTTCACAACATTGTAGAATTGTGCAGCAAGCTTTTGGGGGCCCAGCAGACATCACTGTCTGACTTGTTTTCCAGACAGGTGAGGAGGAAGGCTCAGAGAATTTTATCTGATCTGGCCCACCCTCTCCATGGTGAATTTTGTTATTTGCCATCTGGAGCGAGGTTTAGGTTTCCTACAGTGAGGAGTAACAGATATAAGCATTCCTTTGTACCTGTGGCTATCTCTGTTTTGAATGCTGACCGGAGGAGAGAAGCAGGTACATAGGGTTGATGGCAAATTGTGTTAGGTAACTCGGTTCCTTTTCCATCGATCCAGGTCTGTACTGTGTCCCCCTTGTGTACTGAATGTTTGGTGTGTTTTTGCGTTTCTTTTCTTTTCCTTTTATTCTGTGCTTTTCTGTATACCCATTGCTGTACAGCTCGTTGCTCCCTTGGAGACGTTGAATAAATAAAGTGAAAGTGAAAAATTAATCTTTTTAGTCACATAGCACTACTATTATTCTGAACACTACTGTATATAGACACATTCTGTGGAATACTCAACGTGTTTAACCAATTTGGTGTTCCATTGTACTATGTTCTAAATGTTGTAATTAACCTAAAAATACAAATTTGCCTGATGAGCTTTACAATATGTTTGGTGTCTATCATGGCAGCATGTGAGAATTGAAAGCAGGCTTTTCACAGCAGATGTCTCAGTGGAGCAACAGAGGATAGTCAAATTCACATTTGGGAATAAATATAATCAGAATTTGAAACCAAGAAGAAAAAAAAGAAAAAGCTGTAATAATCAGAATAAGGTTGTGCTTTGTTTCACATTTGGTGAGCATCACTTTGGTGGTCTTGTTGACATTGGCGGTTTGAGGTGACAGTCGTGGCTGTGAGCGGGTTAACGGTGACACTGCTGCCTTCAGGCGCAGTTAGAGTAATTACTTTGAGACAGGGAGATGAATGCACGTCTTAGTGCTGGACTGGTCTTTGGGGAGGACAGGAAGGAAAGTAAAGGTTATCTGAGCCAGAGAGACGACGAGTAATGTGTGAGGTGTGGAACTTTTAAAGCGTGCAACAAAAGGTGAATGTGTGATTGTGAGTGGATGCATACTGGTGAACTTTTCCTGTGCTGTTTTTGACAAAAGCTTTTGGTTGGTGACCGCTGTGTGAAATAGATGGTGTCATCATTTGACATAGAGAAACAGGACAGTTTAACCCAGGTTACTCAAATGTGTGCATCTGTACCGTTTGGTCCGGGACAGAATAAATCTCTGTAGGGGAACAGAGGAGCAGCATCCTCATTATCGGCACATGAGCAAGGCACTTGACTGCACCCTTGCTAACAGTTGACATAGATCTGCTGTGAATATGAGTTTGATTGACCTTGAAGGAATCGGGAAAGAGGGTATGCTCACACTAGCAACTGAAGTGACCTAAGCATGGTTTATTTTTATTTATATGCATGTGACATTATCTTTTTTTAAAATCTGAAGTCAAATTTTTATCATGTCAGATTGAACATTCCAAACTTTTTTTGGGGGGGGGAACAGATCTATGACCACATAGGAGGAATAGATGATGGCAGTGCATGTCTTTAGAACTCCAAGCTGGCAAACTGGCTTCTTGATTTTTTTTTTTTTTTTTAATTTTTATTTTTCCTTTGCTCAGCAACAAAACTAGATGCTGAGTTATGTACCACTGCAGCCTCCTTTTCATGCTGAGCCAAGTAGCATATCTCCCCACTGGATGGTGGGAAGTATGCTGAAACTCCCTGCCTTATTTCAGTCTGCTTGCAACAGCCGGTACCTCCTGTAACTCCTGGCATGTTAACGCTTCTTGATATCACAGATTAATTATTTCTGTGCATAGGATGAAAACTGAATGCAGAGTTTTGTGCCACTGCAGTAGCTGTGAACTACGTACCACATTATCTCTCCAGAGTAGAGAAGCTTGAATCTTCGACTGGACTGGGTTACTTGATGCGAGGACATTTTGCTTCAAATTGCAGAAGCTTCCTCAGCTAAAATTCTTGCTCTGGTAGTCTCACTTCTGTCTTGACCCTTCAATGCTCTTACTGAGGGAAGGAGGTTGTTTGCCAAAATCTCGCAATCACCTCCTGCCCCCCATCACACACCCCATCCCGGCCATCTAACTTCTGTCTTGACCCTTGTAGAGAAGAACAAACAGGAGCCCCAAAAGCTGGAGTTTTAAACCTAACCAGACCCCTCCTACCGAGAGGCAGACTGCTATTGGCTAGTGACTAAACAATTGCTTAAATTAGCACCTATTGTGCTCTCGTTAGCACCCTCCTAATGACAGGGTTGCTGTCCCTCCTAACGATGGGACTGACGGCTCTCCTGACGGCTCTCCTGATGACGTGAATGACTCATTACCATGAACAAAGGACTGAAACTGCTTGGACTTGAGTACCCCCATCTCTACTATGGAAACCACATGGACAACTGAGAGGCTTCACAGAAACATCTCTCCAGAGTACATTTTGCCAGAGTGTACGCCCTGAGTTGTTTCAGTTGGCTCACAACTGCCTAGCACAGTCACGTCACATCTCAGCCATTTCACATACTGCAGTCTCTGGCTGACACTCCATAAAATACATATCCATCCATCCACCCATTGCTAAACCTGCTTATGGGTCATGGGGGAGCTGGAGCCTATCCCAGTGGTCAGTGGGTGAAAGGCCGGGTACACCCTGGATAGAGAGAGCTGAAACATATAGACAAGTGCATTCACACTTAGAGCCAGTTTGGAATCACCATTTCACCCAACTTGCGTGCATAAATTGGGAGGCAGCTGGAGGGAACCCACACAAACAACATGCAAACTCCACACAGAACTAGGTCGGAAGCGATCCTGAGACCGTGTTGCTTTGAGGCAACAGTGTTAACCACTAACTCGCCATGTTGCCACTAAAATACATATCTCTGCAGTGGAATTAGTGTGTGCGGAGCAGGAGGGGTGTGGATTCACAATGGTGGCTCCACATTGTGATATTCAATCAATTTTTTATATAGCGCCAAATCACAACAAACAGTCAAATTGACAAGAAATACAGTGGGGAAAATAAGTATTTGTCCCCCTGTCCGTTTTGCATGTTTTCCCACCTACAAAGAATGGAGTCTGTAATTTTTATCGTAGGTACACTTCAACTGTGAGAGACAGAATCTAAAAAATAAAAAAAATCCAGTAAACACATCACATTGTATGATTTTTAAATAATTAATTTTCATTTTGTTGCATAAAATAAGTATTTGACCCCCTAGAAAAACAGAGCTTAACAATTGGTACAGAAACATTTGTCTGCCATTACAGAGGTCAGACGTTTCCTGTAGTTCTTGACCAAGTTTTCACACACTGCAACAGGGATTTTGGTCCACTCTTCCATACAGATCTTCTCCAAATCTTTCAAGTTTGGAGTGTCAGCTCCCTCCAAAGATTTTCTATTGAGTTCAGGTCTGGAGACTGGCCAGGCCACTCCAGGACCTTGAAATGCTTCTTATGGAGCCCCTCCTTAGTTGCCCTGGCTGTGTGTTTGGGGTCATTGTCATGCTGGAAGACCCAGCCATGACCCATCTTCAATGCTCTTACTAAGGGAAGGAGGTTGTTTGCCAAAATCTCGCAATCACCTCCTACCCCCCATCACACGCCCCATCCCGGCCACCGCTCACGCTACCCCTTTCCCCTCTGGGGGCTGTGCGGTTTTAGCTGTGGCAGGTCCCCATTCCCCCCAAGCTAGCGGCGGCGTGACTCCAGTTGCAGCGGCTACCACACACTCACAATGCCTCAATTTGGAAAACGGACTGTTTCAAGTTTAGTGCACATGAACAATGTCAAATGTATATGTGTTGTCTTAATTCTGATGTGTGCCATTATTACGGTAAACAAGTAATAACTGTGGATTAATTGCTGTTTGTCTGTGGAAATGTGAGTGTGGACGTAATATCGTCATTGTCATTACAAGTGCAACAACAACAATAAATCTCATCCATCCAATACATGACCCCATCCATCCTCCCTTCAATACGGTGCAGTCGTCCTGCCCCCTTTGCAGAAGAGCACCCCCAGAGTATGATGTTTCCACCCCCATGCTTCACGGTTGTGATGGTTTTCTTGGGGTTGTTCTCATCCTCAAACATGGTAAGTGGAGTTAAATCTAAAAAGCTCTATTCTGGTCTCATCTGACCACATGACCTTCTCCCATGCCTCCTCTGGATCATCCAGATGGTTACTGGTGAACTTCAAATGGGCCTGGACATGTGCTGGCTTGAGCAGGGGGACCTTGCTGCCCTGCAGGATTTTAAACCATGACAGCATCATGTGTTACTAATGTAATTTTTGTGACTGTGGTCCCAGCTCTCTTCAGGTCATTGAACAGGTCCTCATGTGTAGTTCTGAGCTTTCTCAGAATCATCCATACCCCACAAAGTGAGATCTTGCATGGAATCCCAGACCGAGGGAGATTGACAGTCATTGTGTGTTTCTTCCACTTTCTAATAAATAATCATAACAGTTGTTGTCTTCTACCAGGCTGCTTGCCTGTTGTCCTGTAGTCCATCCCAGCCTTGTGCAGGTCTATAGTTTTGTCCCTGGTGTCCTTAGACAGCTCTTTGGTCTTGGCTATGGTGGACAGGTTGGAGTGTGATTGACTGAGTGTGTGAACAGGTGTCTTTTATACAGGTAACAAGTTCAAACAGGTGCAATTAATACAGGTAAAGAGTGCAGAATAAGAGGGCTTCTTAAAGAAAAATTAACAGGTGTGTGAGAGCCAGAATTCTTGCTGATTGGTAGGGGGTCAGATACTTATTTTATGCAATAAAAGGAACACCTCAACATGTCCAAACTTGTCCTCTGACACGCCGAAATGGAGGTGTTCCTTTGTCTCGCTTCCAAAGTGAATCAGTCGTGACACGCGAAGCCTCCGCGCGGCTTTCCATGACAAAATCTCTTGTTAAAAGTGAAATCTGCCGGAAAATGGCTGATGTCCAGCTCTTGTGATAACCAGAAAAAGAGCACACGACGGTCTCGTATCCACAGAGCCATCAGCTTAGAAATGGTCCGGTGGCCTGTGCCGCGTCGTCGCAGCTCGGCGCGCCAAGCGTCCTTTAAAGGGGTCCTTAAAGCTGTACTAATAGACCTTATTCTCTGTGAAGCCCGTAAAATTTTCACAGAAAGCCAGATACATTTTTCAAATTGGTTTCCAGGTGCCTGTTTCTAACAGCTTCTGAAAAAATTCTGATGGAAAAAAACCCCAAATCATTCCGCCATTTCCAGACAATGAAAATCCGACGACGGGGCGGGACCACTCCTTCCACAAAGCGTGCTCACAGGCGAACGACGTCACCGACAGGCGCGGAAAAACTCATGCATGCGCACAAGGGTTCAAGCTTGTCTGACGTGCAAACATATGAATCAAATCCATATAGTTTAAAAAAAAAAAATAAAAAGGTACGATACTTTATGGACAGACCTCGTACCTACGATAAAAATTACAGACCTCTCCATTCTTTGTAGCTGGGAAAACCTGCAAAACTGACAGGGGGTTAAATACTTATTTTCCCCACTGTATTTGGACCCACTGTTAATTTAATTTGAACAAACTTAATTTGAGTGTTGCCAGTTGAAGCACTTTAATTAGATTTTTTTTTTGTTCAGTGGTGTGGAAGGATGTGCTGAATCAATCAAACATTGTGTCACATTGTCTAAGACTCAATATTTGATATTGAAATAAATGACCTCCTAACACAATCATTTTTTTTTAAATAGCTTTACAAAGCATGTTGCCACATTTTTGTATTATTAAATTATTGAGCCTCCGTGCTTCGTTACCAGTTCGGTACCCTTGAGGCCTCGGTGGTGACCGAAAAATAAAAACACAACGGCAGTTACAGAACTCGGATTTGAATAATATTGTGATGCACAGTGGGTTTAATACGCCTAGTTGATTGTGTTTCGTTAACATTTCCTCACAGAGGTGATAATTCGTCTGTGTCAAACTGATCCATCTGAGCTGGAAACAAGTTGATGTACTGTTGCATTCTGAATGTTAGAGCTGCTGCTCAAAATGCCACCAGACTAATAAAAAGCAGCTGTAGTGAAAAAGATGGAATGAGGACAAATACCTATTTCTTCAGCGGAGCACAAAAAAGCATCTCGTGTGTTATCTGTGATGTCACGTGATGTTGCTTCTCTTACAGACTCCTCCTCAGTGCGATCTCCCCTCTTGTCTGCCTGCCTATTCAAGGTCTGGATTTGTTCCAGTTCTCATTTCTCTCATCTTTACACAAGTTGACACATTATTTGGTCATTCCCGTCCCTCTCTGGGATTTTTTTTTCCCAGTACAATCACTTCTTTTAATGTAGGAAGTACACTGCACAGATACAAGGATTCACCTCAAACATATTATGACTTTACATTCACATATTTTGATAACAGTGGCAGCTTAATCAGTGGCCCGTAGTACAGGTGAATGGGACAGGGAGATCTTTTGGGAGTGCAGTCAGTTTCTGCTACTTTAAAATTATTTACTGCTTTTATTTTTTCAGGATACCATATTTTATTGCCTTTCAGCATTTTGTGACAATAGTTTTTGGATTAGAATATGCTGCAGGAGACCTTGGTTTAGACCCAAAACATGTTAAAACGAAAAGTATATGTTTGTTGCTGCAGTCAAATATGAACTCTGATGTTTCTTCTGTCATTGTCTCAATGGCTCAGCTACCTCTAAGATATTTTTATAAAGTAAGTGTTGCAGTGTTGCATGTAGGTGGCTCAGTGTTTCCTCATATCATTAGTGACATTAGTGGTTCGCTTGTCATCTCTCAGGTTGACCAGGCAAAACACTGGATGGTTCAAAATGCGTACCTACACATTTGCTAGTGTAAGCATAGTTTTTGTTTTGGTTTGGAGGATCACTGACCCACACTATTCCTCCTCCCTCTCAGTTATTGTAGCTTTGTTGGATTGTGCCATTTAAGCAAAGTTTGAGATACATTAGGTTTTGTATCCTCTGGAAGCTTAAATGCATAGAGATTACTTTAAACTGGTTCACTCATCAATGCATTCCAGAATTCCATGTGCACACCATAATCTGTCTGTATAATGGACAAACCTCTATGATGTCACCCACTGTAATGGTTTTGGCAGAGGACCCCAATGCAGAGAACCACAACGATGGAAGGTAAAAGCAGGTTTATTTTCCTGCAGGCAGAAATTGCAGTCTGAAAATGTCAGGCAAACAGGGAGTGGTCAGGCACAGTCCAGGACAACTGAAAAACTCAGGAACTTGGAAACAATGGCAAAGGTATGTAACAAAGAAGCAAAGCACTGGGCATGACAATTGCATTTTTGAAGGGAAACAATCAAATGTGGAAGCTGTGGGGCCACATGAGACTGGAAATCAAGAAACAGAAGCTGAGCTCCATGAAATCAACATGGAAAAAAAAAAAATCAAAGTAAAAGTGCCAGAGAATAATTACCATGGAGTACAATTAGTGACAACAAGAATAATAATGAGATGCAGAGAAAAATACCATAATGGGATAATATGGAAATCATGACTACAACTGGTTTTTGAAGAACAGATTTAAAGCTCAAGTAGGTTGGTTTTGATGTCATGAAATCAGCTGTGTGTGAGCCCACCAACCTTCTGGTCAACCCATAAAGGGAGGGAGTGTGAGCAAGATCAATGTAACCAGCACAGGATGAATAAAGCCCAAGTGGAACCACCTATACGGATAAGTTACCAAGCTAGGTAACTGGATTCAGGTTGTTACGATATATTTTTGAGCACTGGCTGGTTGTTCTTACAACATGTGGCATAGCTGCAGGTATTAAAAGCAATGATGGGCATATGGCTTCAATAACTATGGCAACATCAGTATAGCTAGCATTGCCAAGCTATTGGTGCCAACGGTAGCACCACTGATGACAATTGGAGCCGGACAAACAAGGACGTTTGTCAGGATAGGTAAAGCTTGGACAGAGTTTCTCCAGCTTAAGAATGTCTCTGTGTTTGGTCTGTTCCAAAACTGTCTTAGAGCCGAAGGCCAACTGTTACCAATCATCAATCAATCAATTTTTTATATAGCGCACAAATCACAACAAACAGTTGCCCCAAGGCACTTTATATTGTAAGGCAAGGCCATACAATAATTATGTAAACCCCAACGGTCAAACGACCCCCTGTGAGCAAGCACTTGGCTACAGTGGGAAGGAAAACTCCCTTTTAACAGGAAGAAACCTCCAGCAGAACCAGGCTCAGGGAGGGGCAGTCTTCTGCTGGGACTGGTTGGGGCTGAGGAGAGAACCAGGAAAAGACATGCTGTGGAGGGGAGCAGAGATCGATCACTAATGATTAAATGCAGAGTGGTGCATACAGAGCAAAAAAGAGAAAGAAACAGTGCATCATGGGAACCCCCCAGCAGTCTACGTCTATAGCAGCATAACTAAGGGATGGTTCAGGGTCACCTGATCCAGCCCTAACTATAAGCTTTAGCAAAAGGAAAGTTTTAAGCCTAATCTTAAAAGTAGAGAGGGTGTCTGTCTCCCTGATGCTGAATTGGGAGCTGGTTCCACAGGAGAGGAGCCTGAAAGCTGAAGGCTCTGCCTCCCATTCTACTCTTACAAAACCCTAGGAACTACAAGTAAGCCTGCAGTCTGAGAGCGAAGCACTCTATTGGGGTGATATGGTAGTACGGGTCCCTAAGATAAGATGGGCCCTGATTATTCAAAACCTTATAAGTAAGAAGAAGAATTTAAAATTCTATTCTAGAATTAACAGGAAGCCAATGAAGAGAGGCCAATATGGGTGAGATATGCTCTCTCCTTCTAGTCCCCGTCAGTACTCTAGCTGCAGCATTTTGAATTAACTGAAGGCTTTTAGGGAACTTTTAGGACAACCTGATAATAATGAATTACAATAGTCCAGCCTAGAGGAAATAAATGCATGAATTAGTTTTTCAGCATCACTCTGAGACAAGACCTTTCTGATTTTAGAGATATTGCGTAAATGCAAAAAAGCAGTCCTACATATTTGTTTAATATGCGCTTTGAATGACATATCCTGATCAAAAATGACTCCAAGATTTCTCACAGTATTACTAGAGGTCAGGGTAATGCCATCCAGAGTAAGGATCTGGTTAGACACCATGTTTCTAAGATTTGTGGGGCCAAGTACAATAAATTCAGTTTATCTGAGTTTAAAAGCAGGAAATTAGAGGTCATCCATGTCTTTGTCTGTAAGACAATCCTGCAGTTTAGCTAATTGGTTGTGTCCTCTGGCTTCATGGATAGATAAAGCTGGGTATCATCTGCGTAACAATGAAAATTTAAGCACTACCCGTCTAATAATACTGCCTAAGGGAAGCATGTATAAAGTGAATAAAATTGGTCCTAGCACAGAACCTTGTGGAACTCCATAATTAACTTAGTCTGTGAAGAGATTCCCCATTTACATGAACAAATTGTAATCTATTAGACAAATATGATTCAAACCAACCGCAGTGCAGTGCCTTTAATACCCTGGCATGCTCTAATCTCTGTAATAAAATTTTATGGTCAACAGTATCAAAAGCAGCACTGAGGTCTAACAGAACAAGCACAGAGATGAGTCCACTGTCCGAGGCCATAAGATCATTTGTAACCTTCACTAATGCTGTTTCTGTACTATGATGAATTCTAAACCTGACTGAAACTCTTCAAATAGACCATTCCTCTGCAGATGATCAGTTAGCTGTTTTACAACTACCCTTTCAAGAATTTTTGAGAGAAAAGGAAGGTTGGAGATTGGCCTATAATTAGCTAAGATAGCTGGGTCAAGTGATGGCTTTTAAGTAATGGTTTAATTACTGCCACCTTAAAAGCCTGTGGGTACATAGCCAACTAACAAAGATAGATTGATCATATTTAAGATCGAAGCATTAAATAATGGTAGGGCTTCCTTGAGCAGCCTGGTAGGAATGGGGTCTAATAAACATGTTGATGGTTTGGATGAAGTGACTAATGAAAATAACTCAGACAGAACAATCGGAGAGAAAGAGTCTAAACCAAATACCGGAATCACTGAAAGCAGCCAAAGATAACGATACGTCTTGGGATCGTTATGAGTAATTTTTTCTCTAATAGTTAAAATTTGTTAGCAAGGAAGTCAGTTACTAGTTAAAGTTAATTGAATACTCATCTCAATATAGCTCTGACTCTTTGTCAGCCTGGCTACAGTGCTGAAAAGAAACCTGGGGTTGTTCTTATTTCTTCATTAGTGATGAGTAGAAAGATGTCCTAGCTTTACGGAGGGCTTTTTATAGAGCAACAGACTCTTTTCCAGGCTAAGTGAAGATCTTCTAAATTAGTGGAGACGCCATTTCCTCTCCAACTTACGGGTTATCTGCTTTAAGCTACGAGTTTGTGAGTTATACCATGGAGTCAGACACTTCTGATTTAAAGCTCTCTTTTCAGAGGAGCGACAGCATCCAAGTTGTCTTCAATGAGGATGTAAACTATTGACAAGAGACTCTATCTCACTTACAGAGTTTAGGTAGCTACTCTGCACTGTGTTGGTATATGGCATTAGAGACATAAAGAAGGAATCATATCCTTAAACCTAGTTACAGCGCTTTCTGAAAGACTTCTAGTGTAATGAAACTTATTCCCCACTGCTGGGTAGTCCATCAGAGTAAATGTAAATGTTATTAAGAAATGATCAGACAGAAGGGAGTTTTCAGGGAATACTGTTAAGTCTTCTATTCCATACCATAAGTCAGAACAAGATCTAAGATATGATTAAAGTGGTGGGTGGACTCATTTACTTTTTGAGCAAAGCCAATAGAGTCTAATAATAGATTAAATGCAGTGTTGAGGCTGTCATTCTCAGCCTCTGTGTGGATGTTAAATCGCCCACTATATTATCTTATCTGAGCTAAGCACTAAGTCAGACAAAAGGTCTGAAAATTCACAGAGAAACTCACAGTAACGACCAGGTGGATAGATAGATAATATACAAATAAAACTGGTTTTGGGACTTCCAATTTGGATGGACCAGACTAAGAGACAAGCTTTCAAATGAATTAAAGCTCTGTCTGGGTTTTGATTATTAATAACTGGAATGGAAGATTGCTGCTAATCCTCCGCCCCGGCCCGTGCTACGAGCATTCTGACAGTTTAGTGTGACTCGGGGTGTTGACTCATTTAAAACTAACATATTCATCCTGCTGTAACCAGGTTTCTGTAAGGCAGAATAAATCAATATGTTATCATTAGTATATCATTTACTAACAGGACTTAGAAAGAGAACCTAATGTTTAAACAGACCACATTTAAACTGTTTTAGTCTGTGGTGCAGTTGAAGGTGCTATATTATTTTTCTTTTTGAATTTTTATGCTTAAATAGATTTTTGCTGTTGATTGGTAGTCTGGGAGCAGGCCCGTCTCTACGGGATGGTGTATGAGGGTATGGCAGGGGGAGAGAAGCTGCAGAGAGGTGTGTAAGACTACAACTCTGCTTCCTGGTCCCAACCCTGGATAGTCACGGTTTGGAGGATTAAGAAAATTGGCCAGATTTCTAGAAATGAGAGCTGCTCCATCCAAAGTGGGATGGATGCCGTCTCTCCTAACAAGACCAGGTTTTCCCCAGAAGCTTTGCCAATTATCTATGAAGCCCACCTCATTTTTTGGACACCACTCAGACAGCCAGCAATTCAAGGAGAACATGCGGCTAAACATTCACTCCCGGTCCGATTGGGGAGGGGCCCAGAGAAAACTACAGAGTCCGACATTGTTTTTGCAAAGTTACACACCGATTTAATGTTAATTTTAGTGACCTCCGATTGGCGTAACCGGGTGTCATTACTGCCGACGTGAATTACAATCTTACCAAATTTACGCTTAGCCTTAGCCAGCAGTTTCAAATTTCCTTCAATGTCGCCTGCTCTGGCCCCCGGAAGACAATTGACTATGGTTGCTGGTGTCGCTAACTTCACATTTCTCAAAAACAGAGTCGCCAATAACCAGAGTTTGATCCTCGGCGGGTGTGTCCGTCGAGTGGGAAAAACGGTTAGAGATGTGAACGGGTTGGCGGTGTACACGGGGCTTCTGTTTAGGGCTAACGCTTCCTCCTCACAGTCACCCAGGTCGGCCTGCTTTCCCGCTGCTCGGGATCTGCCAGGGGGGAACTACGGCGGCTAGCTACCTTGGTCCGCACCGACTACAGGGCCTGGCTAGGTGTAGAATTTTCCACGGTGCGGAGCCGAGTCTCCAATTCGCCCAGCCTGGCCTCCAAAGCTACGAATAGCTACACTTATTACAAGTACATTACTGCTAAGGAGGCCGAGGATAACTAACATTTCACACCCAGAGCAGAAAAGTGCGGGAGAGACAGGAGAAGCCGCCATGCTAAATCGCTAAGAGCTAGTAGCTACGCTAAGCTAGCGGATTCCTAAAAACACGCAAAGTGAATAATGTGTAAATAATTTAGAGGTGATTCAGCAGGAGTGCTTAGTTAAGGCACGTAAAGATTACATCGTAATCTAGATAACTAGATCAATCTAACTGCGCAGATTAAACAGCTAACAGATACAGAAAAACACCGCTGTGCTCCGGAACAGGAAGTGATACAATACCGCAGTGAGAGCCAACCACCAGTAGAGGCAAGCAAGCCTCTACCACCACCAAGATATCCACACTTGTTGGCCTATTCTAAAAAGCATTGCAGGGCACCAGACAAATCACGAAAGGGTCAGATGTCTCTGCAAGTGGATTGGTCCACACCCTCTGCAAACCACTTTTAAAAATCCCAAGACTGCCCTTGACATGGAATCTTCTGGCTAGCAGAAAAGAGGGTCAGCCAAGAAACATCTGGCGCCATGAGCTAGATGCAAGACGCCAAAAGGATGGAATACATAAAGGGACAGCTGGAGACACTCGTTCAGCACTGAGATGCTGTTATTGGAGGACTACAAACCCTGGAGGGAGTAAAGGCGTAGGATAATATCTTGTTTTCTGTGTCTTTTAATCATGTAGGAAAGCAGGTTTTCCAACTTTTATTCCTGTGAGGGGAATGGAAATCTTTCACTTGATTTCATACCAAGGTAGGTGTCCAGAGTCAGAAATGGACAAGAGGATGTGAAGCTTTAGTGTTATGCAGGCGTTGATCAGCATGAAAGATTTCTGCCTCCTGAGATTGAACTCAGGATTTCTCACTCAGTCGACTTAAGTCCCTGTTCCTGAACCCTGTCCTCTCTTTTAACCACTTTATTTCCCTCTCCCCTCGGTGGATTTCTTCCTCATCTTTGCTCCTCCCACCAGCGTATGACCTTCATAGCTTACCCCATTTCATGTCCTTCTGCTTTTTTTTCTGCACCTTTCTACTTTAATTCCAGTGAGTTTGCTCAGGTTTCAGTGTCGGGGGAAATATCACCACTGTCATTATTCCCTGGGGGGAGTCCTTGAGAGCTTCCAAGGACACGAGTGTCTCTCTGCTGGCGCATTGCTTGTCAATTATGCAACTAAAGCAAACTACCTGGGGCACATGGATATTTGACACCGAATAAGGACTGTGTGTCCTCAGCCGCTTATGCCACCTTTTGGATTATAATGTACAATGCAGAGACTGAAACTGTCTTCTTTTCTTCTTGTGGCTGTAAGGGGATGTTCTAATGATATATGCCATATAGCATTATTGTGTTTTGTTTGTAGGATTTTGATTGAAATCTGTATTTGACATTTGGACTCTAGGCTCCTCAAGCTACATGAGTTTATGTTGTAACCTTTATTTCACCAGGTTTGTCCCAATGAGATCAAAAGAGCTCTTTTTCCAAGGGAGACTGACCAAAATGGCAGCAATACACAGTTTCACAAGTCATGCAGACTCAAATACAATACAAAATATGTAAGAAAACATCAGATGAAACAATGACATTCAGAAAGTCTGCATTCCAGCCTTTTAACTGTAGAGTTAAAAGTCAAAGACCACAAAAGTTTTTGCATTAAATTCAATCTGCAGATTATTCCACGCAGTGGGGGCAGAAAACCTAAAGGCCTTCTTTCCCATTTCAGTTCGAACTTTGGGAACAACAAACTGTACAAAGCTCGATCTCAGGTTGCGTTGATCCATCCTTAAAATCAATAAGGAGGAAAGGTAGTTGGGAATTTTCCCAAGATGGCTTTGTAAATGAACACATACCAATGTCCAAGACGGCGTATACTTAGAGATGTCCAACGAGAGAGTAGAAAGTACAGTGATGAGTTAAAAAAAACAAACAAACAAACAAAAAAAAACCCGTAGGATGTTATAAATCTCAAAGCTCCACATCACCATAATCAAGACAGGTAAGATGTAGACTCTACAAGTCTCTTTTGACATTAAAAATAAAAAACAGGACATGTTTCTATAATAAAACCTAAGAAAACTTTCAGCTATTCTAACACATGCTGAATATGCCCTTTAAAAGCGGTTTTCATCCAGTAAGACCACCAATACTTAAAAGAGATACAAGCTCATTTCATGCCCGTCGATATTAACAATTTTTTCCTGAACGTGTTTGCTTGTTGCTCTTGTAGATGAAAACAGCATAAGTTTAGGTTTCTCCACATTCAGAACAAGTTGCAGCTGCCTAAGCCGATCCTGAACCAAATTAAAAGCATGCTGAAGATGTACAAAAACTAGTGGTGGTGTAGGTGCACAGCAGTAAATGACTGTATCATCAGCATAAAATGAAAATTTGCATTTGGAACATTCTGTCCCAGGCAGTTAATATAAATAGAAAATAAAAGTTGTCCCAGAACTGAACCTTGCAGTGCCTCAGATATGAAACCATCTGACTGAACCGCCTGGGTTCTGCCAGAGAGATAATTTGCAAACCATCCAACTACCTGCTCTGAGAACCCAGAAGCCTTTAGACAGTCTAATAGAATACAGTGATAATTATTTAAAGCTGGAGAATCACCACCTTTAAAAAGGGGGACCACAAGGGTTTTTTTCCCCCAAACTCCCAGGATTTTATTACAACCCAAAGTAAGCATCTGGAGTTGTAAGAGAAGTAAAGTTAAAAGCAGGGATTTCACGATTGGTCTCCTCCTTAATTGGAGATACCAAGGGGAAATTATTCTTTTAAATAAAAATCCTGAGGATATAAATGATTATTAAAAGAATTCACGTCTGTCATTAAAAAGCTGCTTATTACCAAAGAGGCTGAAGGGCCCAGGACCCTTGGAGATCAAGAGGCCAGCTGGAATGCCGCTTATGATGTTGCGGACACAGATGTTTGTTGATGCTGATATCTTTGCAAGAGCATGAAGGACCAAGTGTTTAAGTTTCTGGTGTGCCCTGTCCTGCTGTATGTTGTGAGAGACTTTGATACTAACCATTGACCTAATTAAGTGACTGAATGTCTTTTGACATTCAGTCATTGAATTACGAGGTCTCTAGAGGATCCTTGGGTACTCTGGAATGACTTTGTGTCAGACAAACAGAACTTAAGGAGACTTGATGAGGAGTATTGCTTGCTTTACGAGTTCTGTTTTCGAGTGTGAGCTATTACTGTTATGCATGAGCCATCACATAGATGCCTAAGTATTGAGCATCCCGGTGACTGGAGAAGGTCATGGGAACACTCGTATTTAACCTTGCTGTGATAGATTACGTTTGAGAAGTTGAGTTGGACTGGTTGTCTGTCTGTGTGCCATCAAGGACCCGGGGTGGTTCCAGGGTGTGGTAGATGCTCACAGACTTGAGTTGATTGCCATAGAAACAAAAGGTTTTGGATACTTGTGCACTGTGGACGGTTACAGTAAGAGCTGTTGCTGATGGTTTTGCAGGCTTGGTGGACACAGAACAGGAAGGGTGGAGTAGCTCATTTAGCTGCTTATATGGAATGTAAACCCCACAACAGCACGCATAACTGATATATTTGGCAGGTGTGGACAGAATTCAGAATGTACATAAAACCTGATTAAATTCGCCCAAATCAAAACATTTTGAATCTCTGGATCGCGCTCATATTGTTTATGAACTCAGATCATTCAACTCGGATCATTTTTGTGGTTCAATCACATTAAAAGAGCACAATAATGTAGTGTTAAAAGTAGAGCAGTTACTTCAGTGGGCTCAGGAGTTTGGGCTACCTATATGTAAATCTGGGTTCAAGTCATTGTTATGCTACCTGTCCTTTGGCCTTGGACAAAGACACTTAATCTGCATTGTCCCAGTCCATCCAGCTGTAAAACGGTATATTTAGTTGCTAATTAAGTACCAGTGTTGGATTGGCATCCTGTCCAGAGGGAGTCATAGTCCTCATGTGCATCATGCTAATGGTATCTGAGGTTAAGCACAGACACCATTGGCCCTCATGATCTGTACAGGGCTTGAAAGGTAGCGCTGAGAAGATGCTCTGTCTCCCATGTATAGATGTCATGATGCTTGAGTGGTGATGCTGTGTATATCACAGTTTGGAAAGAACTGCATTCTACCAGTACTGAAAAAAAAAGTTAATATTTCTTAAAGCACTTGACCATGGTGGAAAAAGTTGATTAATACACTTCTACAGACCGTATAAATCATATTTACAAAACAAATGCAAATCACGGTTTTTCATGTTGTTTCCCTCCCAGGAGACCTGTGGTTGCATATTGAGTCATTCAATCATTAAAACACTAGAGGTGAACTGCTTCCTACTAATGTACCCTTCACAACCACAGACCCCAGGATGGGCGAGGGTTTGAGGTGGTATGGCGTCATAAAAACTGATATTGTTCATTAAGTTGGCTGGGTCCCTCTAAATGGCATGTCATGATGCCTGCTATGGCATGTCAAGCAGGGGAACACATTCATTTTTTTTACACATTTTCTTGACTACCACAGTAACTTCTGCAAGGGAGATGGCAACCAGATCAGCGTGAATTGTCCCTTCACTGCATCCTCAATGAGGGACATGTCAGTAGGGTTGAAGAGATCCTCAGTGTTCTTTCCCACCGCTTGATGTTATCCTCAGTCCAGTTTGCAGTTCTCCTCCTTGAGCTGTCAACTGATCACCACCTGGACATGATAGGGTCAGGTGACTGGATAAGGCATTGACCACCCACTGAACCAGCCTGCAAGTACTAAATGCGTTATGAGTTGTTTTTTTTTTGTTTGTTTTTTTTTTTTTTTCTGGGAACATTTGGTGGAAGGACCTGTCCAGATGGCCTTCAAACACACCTCAGAAGAAATATGGCTGCTTTGCGATGTGGCCATTTTGGCACTTTTCATGGTGGCAACCCAAGAACTCGTTGGTGGGAAAGCCGTGAGGCTAGAGGAGAAGGACTTTCGTGTCTGGTTGGCACAAAGCTCTGTGGAATCAACACAAGGGTACCAGCAGGCCAAAAGGGCTGCAGCCTCAGTGGTGGCAAAGGCAGAAAGTCGGGTGTGAAAGGGGACTGGAAATGCTGAGGAGAATGACTTTTGGTTAGCCTAAAAGCAGCAGAAGAACTCCTCTTGCTATTTTGGATTTTTTTTTTTCCCCCTGCTCATCAGGAAAATTAGATGGTGAGTTACCCATTAATTCCACATAGGCTCTAAGCAATTAAACTTGAATTATGTTGATGCTGGACTTAAAAAAAAAAAAAAAAAAAAAAAAAAAAAAAAAATGTTGTCATAAAAATGTCAGTTTTTGAGATCATAACCCAGCCTGCCCCCACCCCTTGTAAACATGTTTATTTATGCTGGGAATTTGGATATTTTAATTTGGGGATGGGAATTGAGAGGCTGGGTTCTATGTGATGTGCGTAGGTCAAATATAATTCCTTCTAGCTCTGCTTATGAGCGATTAAAAGGATAGAAGTTCTTAAATGAATTTGGTGAGTTCATCTCTAACTTGTCAACTAGTGCAGATAACATTCTGATTATTGGTGACTTCAACATCCAAATAAATAAGCCTTTTGATCCCCTCTGCAAATCATTTATGGAAATTATGGATGTGTTAGGATTCCAGCAATGCATTCCAGATTCGATGCACAGTATTGAAAATACCCTGGATTTGGTTCTTGCACGTGGTATTGCTGCCGCAAATATTGACGTCATTCCTGTGGTCTCTGATCACTCACTTATTAGGTTTACATTTTTGTTGCCGTTTTTAGTGGAACAACCCGGACAGTTTAAACTCAGTGCTCAAAATTACACTCGACATGATGGCACCACCTATATTAAAACCAACCCCCCCCCCCCCCAAAAAAAGTCACCTTGGCTCAATGATTACTTGCGTGACCTCAACCATAAAGCTAGAGGATTAGAACGTAAATGGTGTAGTTCAAAATTAGAAGTATTCCACCTTGCGTGGCGCGATACTATCTTAGACTATAAGCATGTACGACTGGCTACAAAGCGGGTCTATTACTCTGATTTGATCAATAAAAACAAGCATAAATCAAAGTTCTTGTTTGACACAGTGGCAACACATACATGGACAAACACCTGTAAGTTGCTCTCCTTTTACAGAACAAGATTTCTTGGATTACTTCAAGAAGAAAATAGACGACATTAGGTTAAACATATCCCAGCAAGCCTTAACCCAGCCACTGCATACTGGGTTGGTGCCATTGCCGTGCTAGGCATTACCTAGATTTACAGAATTTGATAGTGTCTCACTAGGCATGCTGATGAAACTTGTAACGTCTAGAAAAAGCACCAACAAAACTGTTTAAGGACATGTGGCCCACTCTTGGGCGGACTGTGCTGGAAATGTTTCTGTGTAGGCTCTCAGTTGTCCAGGTGGTTTCCTGGTGAACAACGATGTCACATCGTTGTTCACCTGCATCCCCACCGCTGAGGCCATCTCAGCTGTGAGGCAGAGACTGCTGGAGGATGTGTCTCTACTTGAAAGGACCAAACTCACACCAGACCACATCTGCCAACTCTTGGAGATCTGTCTTAACACCACGTATTTCCTGTTTAGGGGGAATTACTACAGGCAGATCCATGGTTGTGCGATGGGGTCTCTGGTATCCCCCATTGCGGCCAATCTGTACATGGAGCAAGTAGAGAAGACAGCCTTGACGTCTTTCACGGGCATCTCTCCCAGTCACTGGTTCAGATATGTCGATGATGCATGGGTTAAAATCAAGCAACAGGAGGTTGAGGACTTTACAGAACACATCACTCGGTGGATTCCAATATCAAGTTCACACGTGAGGATGCCAGAAACAACCATTTAGCTTTCTTGGACTGTGATGTTACGATTGGAGAGAACAGGCAGCTCCAGACAGGGGTTTACAGAAAACCCACTCACACTGACCAATATCTGCTCTTTGGCTCAAACCACCCCCTTGAACGCAAGCTCGGGGTGATCAGGACTCTTCAACATAGAGCCCTACAGGTGCCCACAACTGCAGGGGGAAGGGCTAAAGAACAACTTGTATGGAAAGCCCTCACAGTATGTGGGTACCCACGATGGTCCCTAGACAAAGTGCAGAAATCCCAGAAAACAAAGAGACCAGATAGACAGGAGACGGAGACAAGAAGAGGAGTGTCTCTCCCTTATTTAGCAGGAGTAGGGGGAAAAACAACATAGGATCTTCAGACAGCACAAAATCCCAGTTTACTTTAAACCGGTTAACACCTTGAGACAGAAATTAGTTCACCCTAAGGACAGGATCCCTAGTTACAAACAGAGCAATGTAGTGTATTCTATCAGATGTCAGGGAAACTGTAATGAACACTACATAAGTGAGACTAAGCAACCTTTACACAAAAGGCTATACCAGCACCGCAGAGAGGGCACAAATGGACCTCAGTCTGCAGTTCATCTCTACCTGAAAGACACTAACCACACGTTTGAGGACAAGGAAGTTAAAATCTTAGCCGGAGAGAACAAATGGTTTGAGAGAGGTGTCAAGGAAGCATTCTATGTGAAACAGTTGAAACCCAGCCTGAACCGGGGAGGGGGTCTGAGACACGCTTTGTCCCCTGTTTACAATGGGGTACTCAGGTCAAAGCAGTTTCAGTCTTTTGTTCATGGTAATGCGTACATATGAATCTAACATGCATCTGAGAAACATCTCAACATATCAATATTCCTAGAAGTCTAATGTGAACATTAAAAGGTCTTATACACAAGACTATGTATCTAGAATTCAAATTTTTCAAACACCTTTTGCTTTAATTGAAACATTTTAACAAACGCAGGTGTTTATTTCCACCAGATCTATGATGTGTCCACACTGCAGCAGTTGGAGCGACATTTGCATGAAATGCAGCAAAGCAAGCCAGACTTTCTCCATTTGCAGCGACGAGAGGCACAGACAGATGTGCGACTGCAGCTCGCAAGGTGCAAGCAGGATTCTGGTGGGGGGTGGGGGCGGGGGGAGCGCAATGTCAGCAGAGTTGGCATTAGCTGCCCATTCCTCCTCTCTCAGCACATGTCCATTGCTGCTGGGACTTGAGATGCTTTGTCTTCCTGCAGCCAAGTTGCTGCCTGAAGATATCTCCTTTAGATATGAAGCTGTGCAGCATCACTTGTTGGTGGCAAAAGCTCCTGCTTCATTCCTTTTTTGAACTGATCCTGGTATTGTCAGTGATACTGTCAGAAGTGCCAACAAGACATATGAACTTTTCAGCATTTGTCTGTTTAGCCCTGATGAGAGGTTCCTGTCCAAGGTTTGCAGCACTTTATGCTCACTGAATAATTTGAGAACTGTCTTCTTACTTTGTCCAGAAAAGTAGGAAGTTGAATAGCTTCCAGTGAGTGCACGGAAGGGCAACAACAGCTTAATATCTTCATCTCAGGGCATTGGCTTGGATGACATCTTTGGTTTGGTTGTATTAGTTTCTTGCAATTACCTGCTTTCATGAAGACAGTCTTGCCTCCCATCGGCTGATGGTGTGCCACCAGCAGGAGTAGGACATCTGTGTCACTGGTAGACACAACAATGTCCCTGTTGTTGGAGTTCACATAATGAGGCACAAGCCGTGTATCAGCCTCTTCATGGTGAGCTTTCAGTGGTTCAAGATTCACAGCATTGTTGTTTGACAGCACAGTTGTTTCATCCTAACAACCAGCAGCAACCACAACCTTGTCCCGTGGCGCCTGATCAACCACAGTTTGCCAACAACCTACACAGGTCTACCTTGTTCTCAGGTACTGACAGAAATCCCTTCCAGTCAGCAGGAAGTGGGACTGTGGCCTGCACTACTCGCCTTACTGCTGTGCTTATTTTGCACAAGCAAAATATAATAAAACAGGTGGCCATGTTGTTCTATGCAAATTAAGGGGTAAAGGAGTAAAGATACAGCTTGCCAACATCAATTGTTGAATTCAGCAGGTCAAAATACATGGAAATAGAAGCTTCATTTTATTTTACAGAGCCAATACAAACAAACCTGTGGAAAATTTGCTAAAACGGTTGGCCATGATATTTTACACAAATTAGGGGGTGAAGGAGCAAAGACACAACTTGGCAACAGCAATTTTTGAAATCAGCAGGTCAAAATACATAAATCTCTCTGTGTGCTTTCAACAGAAAATGCCCTGGGCAGTCTGCTTTTCTGAAAATGGAACCTAACTATTAACATAAAATCAGTTTTACAGACAGTTTTTTTTTTTTTTTTTTTTTTTTTTTTTTTTTTAAAAAAAGTCAACACTTTATTTAAGTTGACCATTCAGAAATACAGTGTGGTAGTGTAGGTACATTTGCCTGGCATCCCTCCGCAGAGCAGAGAATTTACAGAAATGAAAAAAAAAACAAACAAGAACACGGTTCTACAATGATTCCTTCAAGTTCGTAAAAACTCTCTTCACCAAGGAGAAAAGTGGAATTCTAAAAAAAACAAAGGACAAGGAGCACTTGAGAACAATGCATTCTGATCCAAAGCGCTATGAACACCTAGCCATCCCCTCAGACATTCCACCAATTGACCCTCCCAGAGCATCAATTTGAGACTAACCTTTCAATTTGGAAAGAGGTGGAGAAGATAGTCCATCAAACGAGAACAGCATCAGCTCCTGGGCCAAATGGAATCTCATACAAAGTGTATAAGAACGAACCAGAAGTTTGTAGGTTTCTCTGGAGCCTCATGAGGACAGTATGGCAGAAGAAAACCATACCCAAAGCATGGCATAGGGCAGGTGGGGTCTTGATCACAAAGGAGAAGGATCCAGTTCTGCCCAATCTCCTTGCTTAATGTGGAGGGTAAGGTCTTCTTTGGGGTCATTACACAGCGGATGGCCGAGTATCTGTGCAGAAACGAGTACGTGGACATATCTGTACAGAAGGCAGATATATCAGGCTTCTCTGGGTGCCTAGAACATGCCAGCATGATCTAGCACAAGAGTCAAATAGCAAAGCTGGAGGAAAAGGACCTCCATGTGATCTTCCTGGATCTTGCTAACGCCTTTGGCTCTGTGCCCCACGAGCTCCTCTGGGCTGCCTTCAACTTCTTTAACATCCCAGACACCATCACAACCCCGGTTAAAGCCTGTTTTCAAGACTTGCAGTTCTGCTTCTCTCTCACTCCTGAATTCACCACCTCATGGCAGTGCCTGGCAGTAGGCATCATGGCCTGATGTACCGTATCTCCCTTGGCATTCACCATGGTGATGGAGATCATTATTCCAGCCTCAAAATGGGTTGTAGGTGGGAAAAGACTCGCCTCCCTCCTCTCAGAGCCTGCATGGACGACATTACCACCCTAACTAACATCGTCTCATGCACCAGGAAACTGCACAGCAAACTGGAGAACATCAGTTAGGCCCGTATGAAAATCAAACCCTCTAAGTCACACACTCTTTATGCAGTGGTTAAGGGAGTGCTTACCGACTTGCAGTTCTTCATCAGTGATGATCCAATCCCCACAGTATCTGAACAGACTGTCAAAAGCCTTGGAAGGTGCTATGACGCAAGCCTGAAAGACAGAGACCACGTGAAACAACTGCTGACTACATCAGTTGACATCAGTTACATCAGTTCTGGCCTACAGTCTAACACCCAACTACTCGAGACCTGGTGCGTCCAGTTAGGTCCCCATCTCAACAGAGAAGTTGGAAAGAGGAGTCACAGCCTAAATCAAGAAGTGGCTCGGAGTTCCACACTGCGTCACCACCATAGGCCTCTAAGGAGACAGTGTCCTCAAGCTGCCCCTCACCAGCCTCACAGAGGAGTTCAGGTGCGCTAAAACACAACTGCAGATGACACTGAACGAATCCAACGATCTGGTGATGAGGGGAAAATGCACCAGCCTTGGTTACTGGGCACAAATGGAGACCAGCAACAGCAATGGAGGAGTCAACAGCAGCTCTCAGACATGCTGACATTGTGGGGAATGTTCAGCAAGGAGCCCTTGGGCTAACAACTCGCTGCCCAGCCTGGAGAAATGCCACTACTCCAGCACGTAGGAAGATGGTGATGGAGGAAGTGTGCTGTCAGGAGGTCTGATCAGCCTGTAGCTGGCCGTCTCTGGTGAGGGTGTAGCGTGTTAAAGGCCGAAACACCCCATGAGCCAGAGGAGCACTACTGATAATGCGTCCTGTAAATTCAACTTTCCCCCAATCTTCTCAAAGTCTGCCATCTACCATTCACTGAGGACTCCACCAGTTATGTGTATTTGCTGACACAAGGATATCAACATCTTATCCTGTGTTTTGGAATCACAATAGATGGTCCTTTAAACTGAAGCCACCAAGACACCCATGACAACGCTGAAGGACTAGAGGCTTCTGTAACTGGAGAAACTGGGGATTGTGCAGCTCTTGTCTACTGCATGATCACATTACACTTTCATAGTAGAGTGGAACAGAAAAGGCTTTTAATAGTGAAAAAAGAATCAAATTTAGGCTTGAGTCTTCGGTGTGCCTTTTGGGAATTTATCTGAAATGTCACTCTTTTTTTCCAGAAACTCCACTGTACTCCCACATCTACTGAAGTGAGAACCCGTGTTAAAATAATACCTTCAAGTCATGTGGGCAACTGAGCTTTGATTGTTTCCTGATGTCTGGTGTAGTGATGTAATGCAAGAGCAGGTAATTTGTATCAATATTATGCAGGATAACATTTAAAATGTAAAAGATGGCCTTTAGCACATTTCCTCCAAAGGAATATGCATGTTTAGTGCACAGTGATGGATTTCAGTATTATGTGGCCCACAGTGGTGGGGGGCCAGTGCAGTATCATTTCACGGGCCCAAAATACCTGGCACAAAATTCAAAATCACCAAATGATATTTAATGAGCCAGAACTCTTATTTATACTGTGCTCAACTGTTGCTTCATTTGTATCTGGTTGACAATCATGGTTGGATGAGTTTTTTTGGAGAGCTCAGCTGTAATGATGACATCATCAACAGTATCATTTATAGCGCTTAAAAAAAATACAAAGTGCTTCACAGTAATGAATTATAGGAGCGTATCCACTCATGGTCACTTTATTAGGTACACTTTGCTAGTACCGCTGTCGCAGACTGAATGGTTCCCCCTACAGATCAGTTCCCCTGCCTTCACTGTGCATAGGTTATTTTGGAACGTCAGCAGCAGTTAACCGATTATCGCTTAATTTCTGCATAAAACTGACTTCAGAATGATTTAAGAGGTTTTACTTTGTCATAACATTATTATTATTATTATATTATTATTCTCTTTGATCACTTTGGGTGTAGAGAATCAGACTCAGAGTTGGTCTCAGCTGCGCTAGTGTCTCGCTCTGATCGCTCCCCCCTCTTTTATTTTGAAATAATGCTGAATTTATCTGAAATGATTGAGGTACAAAAGCTTCAGTTATGTCACTGAGATAGATGATGATTGGAGTGCAGTTTTAAGGAGTAACGAGATAATCGGTGAATTGCTGCTGCCACTATGAAATGGCACATGTGCAGTGAAGACAGGGGGGACCGATCTGTAGGGGACGGTTCAGTCTGCAACAACGGGTTGGACCCTCTTTTGCTTTCAGAATTGGCATAGATTCAACAAGATGTTGGAAACATTCCTCAAAGATGTTGGTCCATATTGACATAATGACATCACGCAGTCGCCCATTCAACCAGTCTGTCCGTACTCCTCTGATCTCTGCTGCTCACTGGATATCTTCTCTTTTGCAGATGATTCTTGGTAAAACCTAGACATGGTTGTACATGAAAATAACAGTAGATCAGCAGTTTCTGAAATAGCGAGACCAGCCCGTCTGACACCAACAATCATGCCACATTCAAAGTCACTTAAGTATCTTACTTAAGTATCAAGTATCACTTAAGTATCAAGTAGTAAGGATTTTCCTAAGGTTGAGACAGCCTGGATTGATGACCCCCCCGGTTTGGGCTGAATTTTTTTTTTTTTGTGAGATGGGTATCGTACCCGAACTTCATAACCTAAACCATTCCATGGTTGATCTCTTAGGACCAAAGTTACATCACCCCCTGTTTGGGCCCCCTGGGGCAATTACAAAAAAGTTACAAGTTCCCACCCCTCTAATTCATGACTTTGAGGGTGTCCCAGTTATTAGTTTCTTGATATGGAGACTACAGAGAGGGTACAATACAATAAGTTATTTTACTGGGACACCCTCAAAGTTGGCCAATAGGGGCGCTCAAAACGCTAAAGTACACCTACCATTATTTTGAAACTTTGAGAGTATCCCAGAATTTTGTTGCAGGAATTGTTCACTTGGGAGGGGTCTGATAGGTTTTTATTGTTATCTCAGTGGGACGCCCTCAAAGTTGGGAGAAAAGGGGTCCCAAAAAATTATATATTATATTACAATTATTTATACAGCTGTCCTGGTGGTGGATCCTGTGTCTGTCATACAGCTATCAGTGTGCTGTGACCAGCTGAGAGGCCCCTCCCCCTGCTGTGTGTGATCAGATCTGTACATACATATAAGCATTTTGTGCATGTGTGCTGCAAGACATGTGCGAGACACATGCACCACGTGTGTGGTGCATGCCAGACAAATTTCACATCCAGCTCGACAGTGATTGCTGACTGTTTTCGTGATGATAGTGAAAATGGCCACACATTTTCTTAGTGCCAAATGAGTGGTGTTAGCTGTTCATACGTGTCACCTGGAATTTGGCCGACACCTGCCGCGAGAGGGTTTGATGGCCTCTCACAGCACACACTCTGTCTTTCAGCCACTGGGGTGCGCAGATAGTTGTAGCAACAGGTGTACGAGGTGGAAGCAGCTACTATTTTACATGTTTTACACATGATTCCTGCTTTATGTGCACTTTATGCGCAAATCGACCAAATTCATACTATGTGTGAAGGGGCCCTAACATCTCTCAAAGTATCCCACAGCAACAGTGCACCAACAGAAAATGCTCTTCCTCTCATTTTGTTCTTGCAGTGCTCCATGGTACATACAGTTGAACAAACATGTCATGTAGGTCAGTGCACAACCATTCAGTATTTTGGAGTTCAGTAACAAAACCTTAAAGTCGGCCTCACCCACACAAACAGTGTAGAGAAGCCAGCATTGAGATAATACGGTTACTTTATAAACAACCTGAAGACAAGTAAAGCTTTTCAGGGGCAGGTCTAAAACCAGCACATTACAATTATTAATTCACAAAAGCATGAATCAGCACTTCAGCATCAGATATTGACAAGATCCAGCCAATCTGTACAGTATTATGCAGATAAAACAATACAACTTGTCATCTCCCAAATGTGTGCATCAAATGACGAGGAGGACAAAAGGGATAAGGACTGATTGGAGGGAAAAAAAAATCACACCAACATTCAGAACTGCGTCACTATTTTTAATCACTTTACCACCTAAAGACTGGTTTATGTCACATGATTTTCTTAGTTTAGCAGACCCAAAAACTAATTCAGTCTTATCTGAATTAAACAGCAGGAAGGGAGAAGACAGCAACTAAGGAAGTCTTTATCTTTGCAATATTGATGTAGTAGTGTGTGTGTGTGTGTGTGCGTAAACTACAGTATTGTTCAGAATTAGTACTGTTATGTGACTTAATAGATTAATCCAGGTTTTGAGTATATTTCTTATTGTTACATGGGGAACAAGGTACCAGTAGATTCTCACAAATCCAACAAGACCAAGCATTCATGATACGCACACTCTTAAGGCTATGAATTGGGCTATTAGTAAAAAAAGTAGAAAAGGGGGTGTTCACAATAATATAGCATCTGCTGTTGATGCTACAAATTCAAAACTATTATGTTCAAACTGCTTTTTGGCAATCCTGTGAATCACTAAACTACAAGTAGTATTTAGTTGTATAAACACAGTTTTTTGACATATCCAAACTGATCCATGATACCTGGTATGCGATATATAGGCCCAACACCATAGTAGGAGAAACATGCCCATATCATGATGCTTGCACCACCATGCTTCACTGTCTTCAATGTGAACTGTGGCTTGAATTCAGTTTGAGAGTCTTCTCACAAACTCTGTTGCTCTTGGACCCAAAAAGAACAGTTTTACTCTCATCAGTCCACAAAATATTCCTCCATTTCTCTTTAGGCCAGTTGATGTGTTCTTTGGCAAACTGTAACCTCTTCTGCACGTCTTTTATTTAACAGAGGGACTTTGTGGGGGATTCTTGCAAATAAATTAGCTTCACACAGACATCTTCTGTCACAGCACTTACAGGTAACTCAGTCTGTCTTTGAACATCATCCTGGAGCTGATCAGTGGGTGAGCCTTTGCCATTCTGGTTATTCTTCTATCCATTTTGATGGTTGTTTTCTGTTTTCTTCCATGCGTCTCTGTTTTTTTTTGTCTATTTTAAAGCATTGGAGATCATTGTAGATGAACAGCCTATAATTTTTTGCACCTGTGTATAAGTTTCCCCTTCTCCAATCAACTTTTTAATCAAACTACGCTGTTCTTCTGAACAATGTCTTGAACATCCCATTTTCCTCAGGCTTTCAAAGAGAAAAGCATGTTCACAGGTGCTGGCTTCATCCTTAAATAGGGGACACCTGATTCACACCTCACATCAACTTGCCTAAAGAGAAATGGAGGAATATTTTGTGGACTGATGACAGTAAAATTGTTCTTTTTGGGTCCAAGGGCCGCAGACAGTTTGTGAGATGACCCCCAAACTCTGAATTCAAGCCACAGTTCACAGTGAAGCATGGTGGTGCAAGCATCATGATATGGGCATGTTTCTCCTACTATGGTGTTGGGCCTATATATATATCGCATACCAGGTATCATGGATCAGTTTGGATATGTGAAAATACTTGAAGAGGTCATTGCCTTATGCTGAAGAGGACATGCCCTTGAAATGGGTGTTTCAACAAGACAATGACCCCAAGCACACTAGTAAATGAGCAAAATCTTGGTTCCAAACCAACAAAATTAATGTCTCACAGATGTGAAGAAACCATGAAAAACTGTGGTTATACAACTAAATACTAGTTTAGTGATTCACAGGATTGCTAAAAAAGCAGTTTGAACATAATAGTTTTGAGTTTGTAGCGTCAACAGCAGATGCTACTATTATTGTGAACACCCCCTTTTCTACTTTTTTTTTTTTTTTACTAATGGCCCAATTTCATAGCCTTAAGAGTGTGCATATCATGAATGCTTGGTCTTGTTGGATTTGTGAGAATCTACTGAATCTATTGGTACCTTGTTTCCCATGTAACAATAAGAAATATACTCAAAAGAATTTTGAGTATATGTATGTGTGTGTGTGTGTGTGTATATTCACCACAGGGTTTGTGTGCTGTCCCCGCTTGTATATTTTGTATACAAATGACTGTTGCAGCCACTATAAGAATCGCCATATATTAAAATTTGCAGATGATTGTTATAATCAGTCTCCTGCACGGTGATGAAAGGGAACATGGCCCTGTCGTGGCCGATATGGTTCAGTGGTGTGACGACTCCTTCTTGCAGCTGAATGTTGACAAAAGATATGGTTATTGACTTTCGGAAAAGGATGTCCTCACCCAAAACCACTACAATCAAAGGCCAACAGGTGGAGCAGGTGGACAACTATAAATACTTGGGAACGCTGATTGATAGCAAGTTGAACTTTAATGACAATGTAGACCTGCTGTATAAGAAGGGCAGCAGCATCTGTTTTGTCTTCGTAAGCTGTCATATTTCAAGTGGACATGACAATGACCCTATTTTATAAATCTTGTATTGAATTGGTTCTAAATTTTTCGATGATGTACGGAAATCTCAGCATCAAAGCAAGGAAACCACTTCACAACATTGTAGAATTGTGCAGCAAGCTTTTGGGGGCCCAGCAGACATCACTGTCTGACTTGTTTTCCAGACAGGTGAGGAGGAAGGCTCAGAGAATTTTATCTGATCTGGCCCACCCTCTCCATGGTGAATTTTGTTATTTGCCATCTGGAGCGAGGTTTAGGTTTCCTACAGTGAGGAGTAACAGATATAAGCATTCCTTTGTACCTGTGGCTATCTCTGTTTTGAATGCTGACCGGAGGAGAGAAGCAGGTACATAGGGTTGATGGCAAATTGTGTTAGGTAACTCGGTTCCTTTTCCATCGATCCAGGTCTGTACTGTGTCCCCCTTGTGTACTGAATGTTTGGTGTGTTTTTGCGTTTCTTTTCTTTTCCTTTTATTCTGTGCTTTTCTGTATACCCATTGCTGTACAGCTCGTTGCTCCCTTGGAGACGTTGAATAAATAAAGTGAAAGTGAAAAATTAATCTTTTTAGTCACATAGCACTACTATTATTCTGAACACTACTGTATATAGACACATTCTGTGGAATACTCAACGTGTTTAACCAATTTGGTGTTCCATTGTACTATGTTCTAAATGTTGTAATTAACCTAAAAATACAAATTTGCCTGATGAGCTTTACAATATGTTTGGTGTCTATCATGGCAGCATGTGAGAATTGAAAGCAGGCTTTTCACAGCAGATGTCTCAGTGGAGCAACAGAGGATAGTCAAATTCACATTTGGGAATAAATATAATCAGAATTTGAAACCAAGAAGAAAAAAAGAAAAAGCTGTAATAATCAGAATAAGGTTGTGCTTTGTTTCACATTTGGTGAGCATCACTTTGGTGGTCTTGTTGACATTGGCGGTTTGAGGTGACAGTCGTGGCTGTGAGCGGGTTAACGGTGACACTGCTGCCTTCAGGCGCAGTTAGAGTAATTACTTTGAGACAGGGAGATGAATGCACGTCTTAGTGCTGGACTGGTCTTTGGGGGACAGGAAGGAAAGTAAAGGTTATCTGAGCCAGAGAGACGACGAGTAATGTGTGAGGTGTGGAACTTTTAAAGCGTGCAACAAAAGGTGAATGTGTGATTGTGAGTGGATGCATACTGGTGAACTTTTCCTGTGCTGTTTTTGACAAAAGCTTTTGGTTGGTGACCGCTGTGTGAAATAGATGGTGTCATCATTTGACAGAGAAACAGGACAGTTTAACCCAGGTTACTCAAATGTGTGCATCTGTACCGTTTGGTCCGGGACAGAATAAATCTCTGTAGGGGAACAGAGGAGCAGCATCCTCATTATCGGCACATGAGCAAGGCACTTGACTGCACCCTTGCTAACAGTTGACATAGATCTGCTGTGAATATGAGTTTGATTGACCTTGAAGGAATCGGGAAAGAGGGTATGCTCACACTAGCAACTGAAGTGACCTAAGCATGGTTTATTTTTTTATATGCATGTGACATTATCTTTTTTTAAAATCTGAAGTCAAATTTTTATCATGTCAGATTGAACATTCCAAACTTTTTTTGGGGGGGGGAACAGATCTATGACCACATAGGAGGAATAGATGATGGCAGTGCATGTCTTTAGAACTCCAAGCTGGCAAACTGGCTTCTTGATTTTTTTTTTTTTTTTTTAATTTTTATTTTTCCTTTGCTCAGCAACAAAACTAGATGCTGAGTTATGTACCACTGCAGCCTCCTTTTCATGCTGAGCCAAGTAGCATATCTCCCCACTGGATGGTGGGAAGTATGCTGAAACTCCCTGCCTTATTTCAGTCTGCTTGCAACAGCCGGTACCTCCTGTAACTCCTGGCATGTTAACGCTTCTTGATATCACAGATTAATTATTTCTGTGCATAGGATGAAAACTGAATGCAGAGTTTTGTGCCACTGCAGTAGCTGTGAACTACGTACCACATTATCTCTCCAGAGTAGAGAAGCTTGAATCTTCGACTGGACCGGGTTACTTGATGCGAGGACATTTTGCTTCAAATTGCAGAAGCTTCCTCAGCTAAAATTCTTGCTCTGGTAGTCTACTTCTGTCTTGACCCTTCAATGCTCTTACTGAGGGAAGGAGGTTGTTTGCCAAAATCTCGCAATCACCTCCTGCCCCCCATCACACACCCCATCCCGGCCATCTAACTTCTGTCTTGACCCTTGTAGAGAAGAACAAACAGGAGCCCCAAAAGCTGGAGTTTTAAACCTAACCAGACCCCTCCTACCGAGAGGCAGACTGCTATTGGCTAGTGACTAAACAATTGCTTAAATTAGCACCTATTGTGCTCTCGTTAGCACCCTCCTAATGACAGGGTTGCTGTCCCTCCTAACGATGGGACTGACGGCTCTCCTGACGGCTCTCCTGATGACGTGAATGACTCATTACCATGAACAAAGGACTGAAACTGCTTGGACTTGAGTACCCCATCTCTACTATGGAAACCACATGGACAACTGAGAGGCTTCACAGAAACATCTCTCCAGAGTACATTTTGCCAGAGTGTACGCCCTGAGTTGTTTCAGTTGGCTCACAACTGCCTAGCACAGTCACGTCACATCTCAGCCATTTCACATACTGCAGTCTCTGGCTGACACTCCATAAAATACATATCCATCCATCCACCCATTGCTAAACCTGCTTATGGGTCATGGGGGAGCTGGAGCCTATCCCAGTGGTCAGTGGGTGAAAGGCCGGGTACACCCTGGATAGAGAGAGCTGAAACATATAGACAAGTGCATTCACACTTAGAGCCAGTTTGGAATCACCATTTCACCCAACTTGCGTGCATAAATTGGGAGGCAGCTGGAGGGAACCCACACAAACAACATGCAAACTCCACACAGAACTAGGTCGGAAGCGATCCTGAGACCGTGTTGCTTTGAGGCAACAGTGTTAACCACTAACTCGCCATGTTGCCACTAAAATACATATCTCTGCAGTGGAATTAGTGTGTGCGGAGCAGGAGGGGTGTGGATTCACAATGGTGGCTCCACATTGTGATATTCAATCAATTTTTTATATAGCGCCAAATCACAACAAACAGTCAAATTGACAAGAAATACAGTGGGGAAAATAAGTATTTGTCCCCCTGTCCGTTTTGCAGGTTTTCCCACCTACAAAGAATGGAGTCTGTAATTTTTATCGTAGGTACACTTCAACTGTGAGAGACAGAATCTAAAAAATAAAAAAATCCAGTAAACACATCACATTGTATGATTTTTAAATAATTAATTTTCATTTTGTTGCATAAAATAAGTATTTGACCCCCTAGAAAAACAGAGCTTAACAATTGGTACAGAAACATTTGTCTGCCATTACAGAGGTCAGACGTTTCCTGTAGTTCTTGACCAAGTTTTCACACACTGCAACAGGGATTTTGGTCCACTCTTCCATACAGATCTTCTCCAAATCTTTCAAGTTTGGAGTGTCAGCTCCCTCCAAAGATTTTCTATTGAGTTCAGGTCTGGAGACTGGCCAGGCCACTCCAGGACCTTGAAATGCTTCTTATGGAGCCCCTCCTTAGTTGCCCTGGCTGTGTGTTTGGGGTCATTGTCATGCTGGAAGACCCAGCCATGACCCATCTTCAATGCTCTTACTAAGGGAAGGAGGTGTTTGCCAAAATCTCGCAATCACCTCCTACCCCCCATCACACGCCCCATCCCGGCCACCGCTCACGCTACCCCTTTCCCCTCTGGGGGCTGTGCGGTTTTAGCTGTGGCAGGTCCCCATTCCCCCCAAGCTAGCGCGGCGTGACTCCAGTTGCAGCGGCTACCACACACTCACAATGCCTCAATTTGGAAAACGGACCTGTTTCAAGTTTAGTGCACATGAACAATGTCAAATGTATATGTGTTGTCTTAATTCTGATGTGTGCCATTATTACGGTAAACAAGTAATAACTGTGGATTAATTGCTGTTGTCTGTGGAAATGTGAGTGGGACGTAATATCGTCATTGTCATTACAAGTGCAACAACAACAATAAATCTCATCCATCCAATACATGACCCCATCCATCCTCCCTTCAATACGGTGCAGTCGTCCTGCCCCCTTTGCAGAAGAGCACCCCAGAGTATGATGTTTCCACCCCCATGCTTCACGGTTGTGATGGTTTTCTTGGGGTTGTTCTCATCCTCAAACATGGTAAGTGGAGTTAAATCTAAAAAGCTCTATTCTGGTCTCATCTGACCACATGACCTTCTCCCATGCCTCCTCTGGATCATCCAGATGGTTACTGGTGAACTTCAAATGGGCCTGGACATGTGCTGGCTTGAGCAGGGGGACCTTGCTGCCCTGCAGGATTTAAACCATGACAGCATCATGTGTTACTAATGTAATTTTGTGACTGTGGTCCCAGCTCTCTTCAGGTCATTGAACAGGTCCTCATGTGTAGTTCTGAGCTTTCTCAGAATCATCCATACCCCACAAAGTGAGATCTTGCATGGAATCCCAGACCGAGGGAGATTGACAGTCATTGTGTGTTTCTTCCACTTTCTAATAAATAATTCATAAAGTTGTTGTCTTCTACCAGGCTGCTTGCCTGTGTCTCGTAGTCCATCCCAGCCTGTGCAGGTCTATAGTTTTGTCCCTGGTGTCCTTAGACAGCTCTTTGGTCTTGGCTATGGTGGACAGGTTGGAGTGTGATTGACTGAGTGTGTGAACAGTGTCTTTTATACAGGTAACAAGTTCAAACAGGTGCAATTAATACAGGTAAAGAGTGCAGAATAAGAGGGCTTCTTAAAGAAAAATTAACAGGGTGTGTGAGAGCCAGAATTCTTGCTGATTGGTAGGGGGTCAGATACTTATTTTATGCAATAAAAGGAACACCTCAACATGTCCAAACTTGTCCTCTGACACGCCGAAATGGAGGTGTTCCTTTGTCTCGGCTTCCAAAGTGAATCAGTCGTGACACGCGAAGCCTCCCGCGCGGCTTTCCATGACAAAATCTCTTGTTAAAAGTGAAATCTGCCGGAAAATGGCTGATGTCCAGCTCTTGTGATAACCAGAAAAAGAGCACAACGACGGTCTCGTATCCACAGAGCCATCAGCTTAGAAATGGTCCGGTGGCCTGTGCCGCGTCGTCGCAGCTCGGCGCGCCAAGCGTCCTTTAAAGGGGTCCTAAAGCTGTACTAATAGACCTTATTCTCTGTGAAGCCCGTAAAATTTTCACAGAAAGCCAGATACATTTTTCAAATTGGTTTCCAGGTGCCTGTTTCTAACAGCTTCTGAAAAAATTCTGATGGAAAAAAACCCCAAATCATTCCGCCATTTCCAGACAATGAAAAATCCGACGACGGGGCGGGACCACTCCTTCCACAAAGCGTGCTCACAGGCGAACGACGTCACCGACAGGCGCGGAAAAACTCATGCATGCGCACAAGGGTTCAAGCTTGTCTGACGTGCAAACATATGAATCAATCCATATAGTTTAAAAAAAAAAATAAAAAGGTACGATACTTTATGACAGACCTCGTACCTACGATAAAAATTACAGACCTCTCCATTCTTTGTAGCTGGGAAAAACCTGCAAAACTGACAGGGGGTTAAATACTTATTTTCCCCACTGTATTTGGACCCACTGTTAATTTAATTTGAACAAACTATATTTGAGTGTTGCCAGTTGAAGCACTTTAATTAGATTTTTTTTTTTGTTCAGTGGTGTGGAAGGATGTGCTGAATCAATCAAACATTGTGTCACATTGTCTAAGACTCAATATTTGATATTGAAATAAATGACCTCCTAACACAATCATTTTTTTTTTAAATAGCTTTACAAGCATGTTGCCACATTTTTGTATTATTAAATTATTGAGCCTCCGTGCTTCGTTACCAGTTTCGGTACCCTTGAGGCCTCGGTGGTGACCGAAAAATAAAAAACCAACGGCAGTTACAGAACTCGGATTTGAATAATATTGTGATGCACAGTGGGTTTAATACGCCTAGTTGATTGTGTTTCGTTAACATTTCCTCACAGAGGTGATAATTCGTCTGTGTCAAACTGATCCATCTGAGCTGGAACAAGTTGATGTACTGTTGCATTCTGAATGTTAGAGCTGCTGCTCAAATGCCACCAGACTAATAAAAAGCAGCTGTAGTGAAAAAGATGAATGAGGACAAATACCTATTTCTTCAGCGGAGCACAAAAAAGCATCTCGTGTGTTATCTGTGATGTCACGTGATGTTGCTTCTCTTACAGACTCCTCCTCAGTGCGATCTCCCCTCTTGTCTGCCTGCCTATTCAAGGTCTGGATTTGTTCCAGTTCTCATTTCTCTCACTTTACACAAGTTGACACATTATTTGGTCATTCCCGTCCCTCTCTGGGATTTTTTTTTTCCCAGTACAATCACTTCTTTTAATGTAGGAATACACTGCACAGATACAAGGATTCACCTCAAACATATTATGACTTTACATTCACATATTTTGATAACAGTGGCAGCTTAATCAGTGGCCCGTAGTACAGGTGAATGGGACAGGGAGATCTTTTGGGAGTGCAGTCAGTTTCTGCTACTTTAAAATTATTTACTGCTTTTATTTTTTCAGGATACCATATTTTATTGCCTTTCAGCATTTTGTGACAATAGTTTTTGGATTAGAATATGCTGCAGGAGACCTTGGTTTAGACCCAAAACATGTTAAAACGAAAAGTATATGTTTGTTGCTGCAGTCAAATATGAACTCTGATGTTTCTTCTGTCATTGTCTCAATGGCTCAGCTACCTCTAAGATATTTTTATAAAGTAAGTGTTGCAGTGTTGCATGTAGGTGGCTCAGTGTTTCCTCATATCATTAGTGACATTAGTGGTTCGCTTGTCATCTCTCAGGTTGACCAGGCAAAACACTGGATGGTTCAAAATGCGTACCTACACATTTGCTAGTGTAAGCATAGTTTTGTTTTGGTTTGGAGGATCACTGACCCACACTATTCCTCCTCCCTCTCAGTTATTGTAGCTTTGTTGGATTGTGCCATTTAAGCAAAGTTTGAGATACATTAGGTTTTGTATCCTCTGAAGCTTAAATGCATAGAGATTACTTTAAACTGGTTCACTCATCAATGCATTCCAGAATTCCATGTGCACACCATAATCTGTCTGTATAATGGACAAACCTCTATGATGTCACCCACTGTAATGGTTTTGGCAGAGGACCCCAATGCAGAGAACCACAACGATGGAAGGTAAAAGCAGGTTTATTTTCCTGCAGGCAGAAATTGCAGTCTGAAATGTCAGGCAAACAGGGAGTGGTCAGGCACAGTCCAGGACAACTGAAAAACTCAGGAACTTGGAAACAATGGCAAAGGTATGTAACAAAGAAGCAAAGCACTGGGCATGACAATTGCATTTTTGAAGGGAAACAATCAAATGTGGAAGCTGTGGGGCCACATGAGACTGGAAATCAAGAAACAGAAGCTGAGCTCCATGAAATCAACATGGAAAAAAAAAAATCAAAGTAAAAGTGCCAGAGAATAATTACCATGGAGTACAATTAGTGACAACAAGAATAATAATGAGATGCAGAGAAAAATACCATAAATGGGATAATATGGAAATCATGACTACAACTGGTTTTTGAAGAACAGATTTAAAGCTCAAGTAGGTTGGTTTTTGATGTCATGAAATCAGCTGTGTGTGAGCCCACCAACCTTCTGGTCAACCCATAAAGGGAGGGAGTGTGAGCAAGATCAATGTAACCAGCACAGGATGAATAAAGCCCAAGTGGAACCACCTATACGGATAAGTTACCAAGCTAGGTAACTGGATTCAGGTTGTTACGATATATTTTTGAGCACTGGCTGGTTGTTCTTACAACATGTGGCATAGCTGCAGGTATTAAAAGCAATGATGGGCATATGGCTTCAATAACTATGGCAACATCAGTATAGCTAGCATTGCCAAGCTATTGGTGCCAACGGTAGCACCACTGATGACAATTGGAGCCGGACAAACAAGGACGTTTTGTCAGGATAGGTAAAGCTTGGACAGAGTTTCTCCAGCTTAAGAATGTCTCTGTGGTTTGGTCTGTTCCAAAACTGTCTTAGAGCCAGAGGCCAACTGTTACCAATCAATCAATCAATCAATTTTTTTATATAGCGCCAAATCACAACAAACAGTTGCCCCAAGGCACTTTATATTGTAAGGCAAGGCCATACAATAATTATGTAAAACCCCAACGGTCAAAACGACCCCCTGTGAGCAAGCACTTGGCTACAGTGGGAAGGAAAAACTCCCTTTTAACAGGAAGAAACCTCCAGCAGAACCAGGCTCAGGGAGGGGCAGTCTTCTGCTGGGACTGGTTGGGGCTGAGGGAGAGAACCAGGAAAAAGACATGCTGTGGAGGGGAGCAGAGATCGATCACTAATGATTAAATGCAGAGTGGTGCATACAGAGCAAAAAGAGAAAGAAACAGTGCATCATGGGAACCCCCCAGCAGTCTACGTCTATAGCAGCATAACTAAGGGATGGTTCAGGGTCACCTGATCCAGCCCTAACTATAAGCTTTAGCAAAAAGGAAAGTTTTAAGCCTAATCTTAAAAGTAGAGAGGGTGTCTGTCTCCCTGATCTGAATTGGGAGCTGGTTCCACAGGAGAGGAGCCTGAAAGCTGAAGGCTCTGCCTCCCATTCTACTCTTACAAACCCTAGGAACTACAAGTAAGCCTGCAGTCTGAGAGCGAAGCACTCTATTGGGGTGATATGGTAGTACGAGGTCCCTAAGATAAGATGGGACCTGATTATTCAAAACCTTATAAGTAAGAAGAAGAATTTAAAATTCTATTCTAGAATTAACAGGAAGCCAATGAAGAGAGGCCAATATGGGTGAGATATGCTCTCTCCTTCTAGTCCCCGTCAGTACTCTAGCTGCAGCATTTTGAATTAACTGAAGGCTTTTTAGGGAACTTTTAGGACAACCTGATAATAATGAATTACAATAGTCCAGCCTAGAGGAAATAAATGCATGAATTAGTTTTTCAGCATCACTCTGAGACAAGACCTTTCTGATTTTAGAGATATTGCGTAAATGCAAAAAAGCAGTCCTACATATTTGTTTAATATGCGCTTTGAATGACTATCCTGATCAAAAATGACTCCAAGATTTCTCACAGTATTACTAGAGGTCAGGGTAATGCCATCCAGAGTAAGGATCTGGTTAGACACCATGTTTCTAAGATTTGTGGGGCCAAGTACAATAACTTCAGTTTTATCTGAGTTTAAAAGCAGGAAATTAGAGGTCATCCATGTCTTTGTCTGTAAGGACAATCCTGCAGTTTAGCTAATTGGTGTGTGTCCCTCTGGCTTCATGGATAGATAAAGCTGGGTATCATCTGCGTAACAATGAAAATTTAAGCAATACCGTCTAATAATACTGCCTAAGGGAAGCATGTATAAAGTGAATAAAATTGGTCCTAGCACAGAACCTTGTGGAACTCCATAATTAACTTTAGTCTGTGAAGAAGATTCCCCATTTACATGAACAAATTGTAATCTATTAGACAAATATGATTCAAACCACCGCAGTGCAGTGCCTTTAATACCTATGGCATGCTCTAATCTCTGTAATAAAATTTTATGGTCAACAGTATCAAAAGCAGCACTGAGGTCTAACAGAACAAGCACAGAGATGAGTCCACTGTCCGAGGCCATAAGATCATTTGTAACCTTCACTAATGCTGTTTCTGTACTATGATGAATTCTAAAACCTGACTGAAACTCTTCAAATAGACCATTCCTCTGCAGATGATCAGTTAGCTGTTTTACAACTACCCTTTCAAGAATTTTTGAGAGAAAAGGAAGGTTGGAGATTGGCCTATAATTAGCTAAGATAGCTGGGTCAAGTGATGGCTTTTTAAGTAATGGTTTAATTACTGCCACCTTAAAAGCCTGTGGTACATAGCCAACTAACAAAGATAGATTGATCATATTTAAGATCGAAGCATTAAATAATGGTAGGGCTTCCTTGAGCAGCCTGGTAGGAATGGGGTCTAATAAACATGTTGATGGTTTGGATGAAGTGACTAATGAAAATAACTCAGACAGAACAATCGGAGAGAAAGAGTCTAACCAAATACCGGAATCACTGAAAGCAGCCAAAGATAACGATACGTCTTTGGGATCGTTATGAGTAATTTTTTCTCTAATAGTTAAAATTTTGTTAGCAAAGGAAGTCATTACTAGTTAAAGTTAATGGAATACTCATCTCAATAGAGCTCTGACTCTTTGTCAGCCTGGCTACAGTGCTGAAAAGAAACCTGGGGTTGTTCTTATTTTCTTCAATTAGTGATGAGTAGAAAGATGTCCTAGCTTTACGGAGGGCTTTTTTATAGAGCAACAGACTCTTTTTCCAGGCTAAGTGAAGATCTTCTAAATTAGTGAGACGCCATTTCCTCTCCAACTTACGGGTTATCTGCTTTAAGCTACGAGTTTGTGAGTTATACCATGGAGTCAGACACTTCTGATTTAAAGCTCTCTTTTTCAGAGGAGCTACAGCATCCAAAGTTGTCTTCAATGAGGATGTAAAACTATTGACAAGATACTCTATCTCACTTACAGAGTTTAGGTAGCTACTCTGCACTGTGTTGGTATATGGCATTAGAGAACATAAAGAAGGAATCATATCCTTAAACCTAGTTACAGCGCTTTCTGAAAGACTTCTAGTGTAATGAAACTTATTCCCCACTGCTGGGTAGTCCATCAGAGTAAATGTAAATGTTATTAAGAAATGATCAGACAGAAGGGAGTTTTCAGGGAATACTGTTAAGTCTTCTATTTCCATACCATAAGTCAGAACAAGATCTAAGATATGATTAAAGTGGTGGGTGGACTCATTTACTTTTTGAGCAAAGCCAATAGAGTCTAATAATAGATTAAATGCAGTGTTGAGGCTGTCATTCTCAGCATCTGTGTGGATGTTAAAATCGCCCACTATAATTATCTTATCTGAGCTAAGCACTAAGTCAGACAAAAGGTCTGAAAATTCACAGAGAAACTCACAGTAACGACCAGGTGGATAGATAGATAGATAATAACAAATAAAACTGGTTTTTGGGACTTCCAATTTGGATGGACAAGACTAAGAGACAAGCTTTCAAATGAATTAAAGCTCTGTCTGGGTTTTTGATTAATTAATAAGCTGGAATGGAAGATTGCTGCTAATCCTCCGCCCCGGCCCGTGCTACGAGCATTCTGACAGTTAGTGTGACTCGGGGGTGTTGACTCATTTAAACTAACATATTCATCCTGCTGTAACCAGGTTTCTGTAAGGCAGAATAAATCAATATGTTGATCAATTATTATATCATTTACTAACAGGGACTTAGAAGAGAGAGACCTAATGTTTAACAGACCACATTTAACTGTTTTAGTCTGTGGTGCAGTTGAAGGTGCTATATTATTTTTTCTTTTTGAATTTTTATGCTTAAATAGATTTTTGCTGGTTATTGGTAGTCTGGGAGCAGGCACCGTCTCTACGGGGATGGGGTAATGAGGGGATGGCAGGGGGAGAGAAGCTGCAGAGAGGTGTGTAAGACTACAACTCTGCTTCCTGGTCCCAACCCTGGATAGTCACGGTTTGGAGGATTTAAGAAAATTGGCCAGATTTCTAGAAATGAGAGCTGCTCCATCCAAAGTGGGATGGATGCCGTCTCTCCTAACAAGACCAGGTTTTCCCCAGAAGCTTTGCCAATTATCTATGAAGCCCACCTCATTTTTTGGACACCACTCAGACAGCCAGCAATTCAAGGAGAACATGCGGCTAAACATGTCACTCCCGGTCCGATTGGGGAGGGGCCCAGAGAAAACTACAGAGTCCGACATTGTTTTTGCAAAGTTACACACCGATTTAATGTTAATTTTAGTGACCTCCGATTGGCGTAACCGGGTGTCATTACTGCCGACGTGAATTACAATCTTACCAAATTTACGCTTAGCCTTAGCCAGCAGTTTCAAATTTCCTTCAATGTCGCCTGCTCTGGCCCCCGGAAGACAATTGACTATGGTTGCTGGTGTCGCTAACTTCACATTTCTCAAAACAGAGTCGCCAATAACCAGAGTTTGATCCTCGGCGGGTGTGTCGTCGAGTGGGGAAAAACGGTTAGAGATGTGAACGGGTTGGCGGTGTACACGGGGCTTCTGTTTAGGGCTACGCTTCCTCCTCACAGTCACCCAGTCGGCCTGCTTTCCCGGCTGCTCGGGATCTGCCAGGGGGGAACTAACGGCGGCTAAGCTACCTTGGTCCGCACCGACTACAGGGGCCTGGCTAGGTGTAGAATTTTCCACGGTGCGGAGCCGAGTCTCCAATTCGCCCAGCCTGGCCTCCAAAGCTACGAATAAGCTACACTTATTACAAGTACCATTACTGCTAAAGGAGGCCGAGGAATAACTAAACATTTCACACCCAGAGCAGAAAAGTGCGGGAGAGACAGGAGAAGCCGCCATGCTAAATCGGCTAAGAGCTAGTAGCTACGCTAAGCTAGCGGATTCCTAAAAACACGCAAAGTGAATAATGTGTAAATAATTTAGAGGTGATTCAGCAGGAGTGCTTTAGTTAAGGCACGTAAAGATTACATCGTAATCTAGATAACTAGATCAATCTAACTGCGCAGATTAAACAGCTAACAGATACAGAAAAACACCGCTGTGCTCCGGAACAGGAAGTGATACAATACCGCAGTGAGAGCCAACCACCAGTAGAGGCAAGCAAGCCTCTACCACCACCAAGAATATCCACACTTGTTGGCCTATTCTAAAAAGCATTGCAGGGCACCAGACAAATCACGAAAGGGTCAGATGTCTCTGCAAGTGGATTGGTCACACCCTCTGCAAACCAACTTTTAAAATCCCAAGACTGCCCTTGACATGGAATCTTCTGGCTAGCAGAAAAGAGGGTCAGCCAAGAAACATCTGGCGCCATGAGCTAGATGCAAGACGCCAAAAGGATGGAATACATAAAGGGACAGCTGGAGACACTCGTTCAGCACTGAGATGCTGTTATTGGAGGACTACAACCCTGGAGGGAGTAAAGGCGTAGGATAATATCTTGTTTTCTGGTGTCTTTTAATCATGTAGGAAAGCAGGTTTTCCAACTTTTATTCCTGTGAGGGGAATGGAAATCTTTCACTTGATTTCATACCAAGGTAGGTGTCCAGAGTCAGAAATGGACAAGAGGATGTGAAGCTTTAGTGTTATGCAGGCGTTTGATCAGCATGAAAGATTTCTGCCTCCTGAGATTGAACTCAGGATTTCTCACTCAGTCGACTTAAGTCCCTGTTCCTGAACCCTGTCTCTCTTTTACCACTTTATTTCCCTCTCCCCTCGGTGGATTTCTTCCTCATCTTTGCTCCTCCCACCAGCGTATGACCTTCATAGCTTACCCCATTTCATGTCTTCTGCTTTTTTTTTCTGCACCTTTCTACTTTAATTCCAGTGAGTTTGCTCAGGTTTCAGTGTCGGGGGAAATATCACCACTGTCATTATTCCCTGGGGGAGTCCTTGAGAGCTTCCAAGGACACGAGTGTCTCTCTGCTGGCGCATTGCTTGTCAATTATGCAACTAAAGCAAACTACCTGGGGCACATGGATATTTGACACCAGATAAGGACTGTGTGTCTCAGCCGCTTATGCCACCTTTTGGATTATAATGTACAATGCAGAGACTGAAACTGTCTTCTTTTCTTCTTGTGGCTGTAGGGGATGTTCTAATGATATATGCCATATAGCATTATTGTGTTTTTGTTTGTAGGATTTTGATTGAAATCTGTATTTGACATTTGACTCTAGGCTCCTCAAGCTACATGAGTTTATGTTGTAACCTTTATTTCACCAGGTTTGTCCCAATGAGATCAAAAGAGCTCTTTTTCAAGGGAGACTGACCAAAAATGGCAGCAATACACAGTTTCAACAAAGTCATGCAGACTCAATACAATACAAATATGTAAGAAAACATCAGATGAAACAATGACATTCAGAAAGTCTGCATTCCAGCCTTTTAACTGTAGATTTAAAAAGTCAAAGACACAAAGTTTTGCAATTTAAATTCAATCTGCAGATTATTCCACGCAGTGGGTGCAGAAAACCTAAAGGCCTTCTTTCCCATTTCAGTTCGAACTTTGGGAACAACAAACTGTACAAAGCTCGATCTCAGGTTGCGTGATCCATCCTTTAAAATCAATAAGGAGGAAAGGTAGTTGGGAATTTTCCCAAGAATGGCTTTGTAAATGAACACATACCAATGTCCAAGACGGCGTATACTTAGAGATGTCAAACGAGAGAGTATAAAGTACAGTGATGAGTTAAAAAAAACAAACAAACAAACAAAAAAAAACCCGTAGGATGTTATAAATCTCAAAGCTCCACATCACCATAATCAAAGACAGGTAAGAATGTAGACTCTACAAGTCTCTTTTTGACATTAAAATAAAAACAGGACATGTTTCTATAATAAAAACCTAAGAAAACTTTCAGCTTTCTAACAACATGCTGAATATGCCCTTTAAAAGACAGGTTTTCATCCAGTAAGACCACCAGATACTTAAAAGAAGATACAAGCTCAATTTCATGCCCGTCGATATTAACAATTTTTCCTGAACGTGTTGCTGTTGCTCTTGTAGATGAAAACAGCATAAGTTTAGTTTTCTCCACATTCAGAACAAGTTGCAGCTGCCTAAGCCGATCCTGAACCAAATTAAAAGCATGCTGAAGATGTACAAAAACTAGTGGTGGTGTAGGTGCACAGCAGTAAATGACTGTATCATCAGCATAAAAATGAAAATTTGCATTTGGAACATTCTGTCCCAGGCAGTTAATATAAATAGAAAATAAAAGTTGTCCCAGAACTGAACCTTGCAGTGCCTCAGATATGAAACCATCTGACTGAACCGCCTGGGTTCTGCCAGAGAGATAATTTGCAAACCATCCAACTACCTGCTCTGAGAACCCAGAAGCCTTTAGACAGTCTAATAGAATACAGTGATAATTATTTAAAGCTGGAGAATCACCACCTTTAAAAAGGGGGACCACAAGGGTTTTTTTCCCCCAAACTCCCAGGATTTTATTACAACCCAAAGTAAGCATCTGGAGTTGTAAGAGAAGTAAAGTTAAAAGCAGGGATTTCACGATTGGTCTCCTCCTTAATTGGAGATACCAAGGGGAAATTATTCTGTTTAAATAAAAATCCTGAGGATATAAAATGATTATTAAAAGAATTCACGTCTGTCATTTAAAGCTGCTTATTACCAAAAGAGGCTGAAGGGCCCAGGGACCCTTGGAGATCAAGAGGCAGCTGGAATGCGCTTATGATGTTGCTGGACACAGATGTTTGTTGATGCTGATATCTTTGCAAGAGCATGAAGGACCAAGTGTTTAAGTTTCTGGTGTGCCCTGTCCTGCTGTATGTTGTGAGACTTTGATACTAACCATTGACCTAATTAAGTGACTGAATGTCTTTTGACATTCAGTCATTGAATTACGAGGTCTCTAGAGGATCCTTGGGTACTCTGGAATGACTTTGTGTCAGACAAACAGAACTTAAGGAGACTTGGATGAGGAGTATTGCTTGCTTTACGAGTTCTGTTTTCGATGTGAGCTATTACTGTATGCATGAGCCATCACATAGATGCCTAAGTATTGAGCATCCCGGTGACTGGAGAAGGTCATGGGAACACTCGTATTTAACCTTGCTGTGATAGATTACGTTTGAGAAGTTGAGTTGGACTGGTTGTCTGTCTGTGTGCCATCAAGGACCCGGGGTGGTTCCAGGGTGTGGTAGATGCTCACAGACTTGAGTTGATTGCCATAGAAACAAAAGGTTTTGGATACTTGTGCACTGTGTACGGTTACAGTAAGAGCTGTTGCTGATGGTTTTGCAGGCTTGGTGGACACAGAACAGGAAGGGTGGAGTAGCTCATTTAGCTGCTTATATGGAATGTAAACCCCACAACAGCACGCATAACTGATATATTTTGGCAGGTGTGGACAGAATTCAGATGTACATAAAACCTGATTAAATTCGCCCAAATCAAACATTTTGAATCTCTGGATCGCCTCATATTGTTTATGAACTCAGATCATTCAACTCGGATCATTTTTTGGTTCAATCACATTAAAAGAGCACAATAATGTAGTGTGTTAAAAGTAGAGCAGTTACTTCAGTGGGCTCAGGAGTTTGGCTACCTATATGTAAATCTGGGTTCAAGTCATTGTTATGCTACCTGTCTTTGGCCTTGGACAAGACACTTAATCTGCATTGTCCCAGTCCATCCAGCTGTAAAACGGTATATTTAGTTGCTAATTAAGTAGCCAGTGTTGGATTGGCATCCTGTCCAGAGGGAGTCATAGTCTCATGTGCATCATGCTATGGTATCTGAGGTTAAGCACAGACACCATTGGCCCTCATGATCTGTACAGGGCTTGAAAGGTAGCGCTGAGAAGATGCTCTGTCTCCCAATGTATTAGATGTCATGATGCTTGAGTGGTGATGCTGTGTATATCACAGTTTGGAAGAACTGCAATTCTACCAGTACTGAAAAAAAAAGTTAGATATTTCTTAAAGCACTTGACCATGGTGGAAAAAGTTGATTAATACACTTCTACAGACCGTATAAATCATATTTACAAAAACAATGCAAATCACGGTTTTTCATGTTGTTTCCCCCAGGAGACCTGTGTTGCATATTGAGTCATTCAATCATTAAAACACTAGAGGTGAACTGCTTCCTACTAATGTACCCTTCACAACCACAGACCCCAGGATGGGCGAGGGTTTGAGGTGTATGGCTTCATAAAAACTGATATTTTTCATTAAAGTTGGGCTGTGTCCCTCTAAATGGCATGTCATGATGCCTGCTATGGCATGTCAAGCAGGGGAACACATTCATTTTTTTTTACACATTTTCTTGACTACCACAGTAACTTCTGCAAGGGAGATGGCACCAGATCAGCGTGAATTGTCCTTCACTGCATCCTCAATGGAGGGACATGTCAGTAGGGTTGAAGAGATCCTCAGTGTTCTTTCCACCGCTTGATGTTATCCTCAGTCCAGGTTTGCAGTTCTCCTCCTTGAGCTGTCAACTGATCACCACCTGGACATGAGTAGGGTCAGGTGACTGGATAAGGCATTGACCCAACCACTGAACCAGCCTGCAAGTACTAAATGCGTTATGAGTTGTTTTTTTTTTTTGTTTGTTTTTTTTTTTTTTTTTTCTGGGAACATTTGGTGGAAGGACCTGTCCAGATGGCCTTCAACACACACCTCAGAAGAAATATGGCTGCTTTGCGATGTGGCCATTTTGGCACTTTTCATGGTGGCAACCCAAGAACTCGTTGGTGGGAAAGCCGTGAGGCTAGAGGAGAAGGACTTTCGTGTCTGGTTGGCACAAAGCTCTGTGGAATCAACACAAGGGTACCAGCAGGCCAAAAGGGCTGCAGCCTCAGTGGTGGCAAAGGCAGAAAGTCGGGTGTGAAAGGGGACTGGAAATGCTGAGGAGAATGACTTTTGGTTAGCCTAAAAGCAGCAGAAGAACTCCTCTTGCTATTTTGGATTTTTTTTTTTCCCCCTGCTCATCAGGAAAATTAGATGGTGAGTTACCCATTAATTCCACATAGGCTCTAAGCAATTAAACTTGAATTATGTTGATGCTGGACTTAAAAAAAAAAAAAAAAAAAAAAAAAAAAAAAAAAAAAAAATGTTGTCATAAAAATGTCAGTATTTTGAGATCATAACCCAGCCTGCCCCCACCCCTTGTAAACATGTTTATTTATGCTGGGAATTTGGATATTTTAATTTGGGGATGGGAATTGAGAGGCTGGGTTCTATGTGATGTGCGTAGGTCAAATATAATTCCTTCTAGCTCTGCTTATGAGCGATTAAAAGGATAGAAGTTCTTAAATGAATTTGGTGAGTTCATCTCTAACTTGTCAACTAGTGCAGATAACATTCTGATTATTGGTGACTTCAACATCCAAATAAATAAGCCTTTTGATCCCCTCTGCAAATCATTTATGGAAATTATGGATGTGTTAGGATTCCAGCAATGCATTCCAGATTCGATGCACAGTATTGAAAATACCCTGGATTTGGTTCTTGCACGTGGTATTGCTGCCGCAAATATTGACGTCATTCCTGTGGTCTCTGATCACTCACTTATTAGGTTTACATTTTTGTTGCCGTTTTTAGTGGAACAACCCGGACAGTTTAAACTCAGTGCTCAAAATTACACTCGACATGATGGCACCACCTATATTAAAACCAACCCCCCCCCCCCCCCAAAAAAAGTCACCTTGGCTCAATGATTACTTGCGTGACCTCAACCATAAAGCTAGAGGATTAGAACGTAAATGGTGTAGTTCAAAATTAGAAGTATTCCACCTTGCGTGGCGCGATACTATCTTAGACTATAAGCATGTACGACTGGCTACAAAGCGGGTCTATTACTCTGATTTGATCAATAAAAACAAGCATAAATCAAAGTTCTTGTTTGACACAGTGGCAACACATACATGGACAAACACCTGTAAGTTGCTCTCCTTTTACAGAACAAGATTTCTTGGATTACTTCAAGAAGAAAATAGACGACATTAGGTTAAACATATCCCAGCAAGCCTTAACCCAGCCACTGCATACTGGGTTGGTGCCATTGCCGTGCTAGGCATTACCTAGATTTACAGAATTTGATAGTGTCTCACTAGGCATGCTGATGAAACTTGTAACGTCTAGAAAAAGCACCAACAAAACTGTTTAAGGACATGTGGCCCACTCTTGGGCGGACTGTGCTGGAAATGTTTCTGTGTAGGCTCTCAGTTGTCCAGGTGGTTTCCTGGTGAACAACGATGTCACATCGTTGTTCACCTGCATCCCCACCGCTGAGGCCATCTCAGCTGTGAGGCAGAGACTGCTGGAGGATGTGTCTCTACTTGAAAGGACCAAACTCACACCAGACCACATCTGCCAACTCTTGGAGATCTGTCTTAACACCACGTATTTCCTGTTTAGGGGGAATTACTACAGGCAGATCCATGGTTGTGCGATGGGGTCTCTGGTATCCCCCATTGCGGCCAATCTGTACATGGAGCAAGTAGAGAAGACAGCCTTGACGTCTTTCACGGGCATCTCTCCCAGTCACTGGTTCAGATATGTCGATGATGCATGGGTTAAAATCAAGCAACAGGAGGTTGAGGACTTTACAGAACACATCAACTCGGTGGATTCCAATATCAAGTTCACACGTGAGGATGCCAGAAACAACCATTTAGCTTTCTTGGACTGTGATGTTACGATTGGAGAGAACAGGCAGCTCCAGACAGGGGTTTACAGAAAACCCACTCACACTGACCAATATCTGCTCTTTGGCTCAAACCACCCCCTTGAACGCAAGCTCGGGGTGATCAGGACTCTTCAACATAGAGCCCTACAGGTGCCCACAACTGCAGGGGGAAGGGCTAAAGAACAACTTGTATGGAAAGCCTCACAGTATGTGGGTACCCACGATGGTCCCTAGACAAAGTGCAGAAATCCCAGAAAACAAAGAGACCAGATAGACAGGAGACGGAGACAAGAAGAGGAGTGTCTCTCCCTTATTTAGCAGGAGTAGGGGGAAAAACAACATAGGATCTTCAGACAGCACAAAATCCCAGTTTACTTTAAACCGGTTAACACCTTGAGACAGAAATTAGTTCACCCTAAGGACAGGATCCCTAGTTACAAACAGAGCAATGTAGTGTATTCTATCAGATGTCAGGGAAACTGTAATGAACACTACATAAGTGAGACTAAGCAACCTTTACACAAAAGGCTATACCAGCACCGCAGAGAGGGCACAAATGGACCTCAGTCTGCAGTTCATCTCTACCTGAAAGACACTAACCACACGTTTGAGGACAAGGAAGTTAAAATCTTAGCCGGAGAGAACAAATGGTTTGAGAGAGGTGTCAAGGAAGCATTCTATGTGAAACAGTTGAAACCCAGCCTGAACCGGGGAGGGGGTCTGAGACACGCTTTGTCCCCTGTTTACAATGGGGTACTCAGGTCAAAGCAGTTTCAGTCTTTTGTTCATGGTAATGAGTCATTCACGTCATCAGGAGAGTCGTCAAGGGAGCCATCAGGAGAGGCTTCCGTCCCATCATTAGGAGGGACAGCTGCCCTGTCATTAGGAGGGTGCTAACTAGAGCATAATAGGTGCTAATTAGAGCTATTGTTTAGTCACTAGCCTATAGCAGTCGGCCTCTCGGTAGGAGGGGTCTGGTTAGGTTTAAAAAAAACTCCAGCCTTTGTTGGCTTCTGTTTATTCTTCTCTACAAGAGTCAAGACAGAAGTTAGACTACCAGAGCAAGAATTTTAGCTGAGGAAGCTTCTGCGATTTGAAACGAAACATCCTCGCGTCAAGCAACCCAGTCCAGTCGAAGATTCAAGCTTCTCTACTGTGCTGGAATGATTAATCTCTCATTAACTTCTGGATCTGTTCCTAAATGTTTCAAATCTGCAGTGATTAAACCATTACTTAAGAAATCTAATCTTAACCTTAGTATATTGAAAAACTATAGGCCGATATCAGATCTGTCATTTTGCTCTAAAATTCGAGAAAAAGTGGTGTCACGGCAGCTCATGGACTATCTTACTGAGAATAATCTCTTTGAGCCACTGCAGTCTGCTTTTAGAAAATATCATTCCACAGAGATGGCTCTCACTAAAGTGGTGAATGATCTTCTGCTTGCAATGGATTTGGACACCACAACGGATACAGTGGATCATCATATTCTACTTGATAGGCTAGAAAATCACTTTGGGATTACTGGGAGTTCCCTTGCATGATTGACGTCATACTTGACCAGTCGTTCTCACTGTGTTTTGTACAGTAACACTACCTCTAACCTTAGTGACATGAAATTTGGGGTTCGACAGGGATCCGTCTTAGGCCCTTCGCTTTTCTCCCTTTATATAGCACCCCTTGGGCACATATTGCGGCATTTTGGGAGTACCTTTCACTGCTGTGCTGATGATACTCAGTTATACATGCCGATAACTGCTGGTAATCTCGTTCACATAAAATCCTTAGATTGTCTTGCATCACTGAGAAGTTAGATGTCGAGGAACGTCCTACTTTTAAATTTTGATAAGACTGAAATGATGGTTCTTGGTCCAATGAGACATTGGCATCAATTTGACCAGTTAATGCTTAGCCCAGGCTCGTGTGTCATACATCACACTAACAAAGTGTGATGAATGACACACACTTTGTCATACATCACTTTACCTTGGGGTAAAGTAATAACTACTTGCTGAGAGACTGGCGCTTTGCTTTATCAAAATTTTTTCAGAAACTGTGAGGCAGATCCAAGTGGACACCATTCGAGAAATTCATACGGTTTTCTGTGAAAATTTTAAGGGCTGATGAGAGATTATGGAGTGTTACTGTTGCTTTATGGACTGTCCACGGAGCCGGACGGCGCGCCGCACCCCGAGCCGCTGTTGTCAGCCTGTTTCGAGCAGAAAACTTCCAAATTTAAGCCTCTGTTGACCCAGGATGTCGTGAGAGAGCAGAGAAGTTTCAGAAGAGGTCGGAATCAGCAGTTTATCCGGACATTCCACTGTTAAAGGAGATTTTGTAATGAAAGACGTGCGGACGGATTCACGCGTCGGGAGGCATCGCTCATCGCGCGGCGCCACATGAAAACGCCTCCGTGTTGATAACCATTCGTAAGATTTAGGCGGCTTTCGATGGCTTTCAGTCGAGTGAGTATCCGAGAAATTGTGTAACAGCTGGGCATGTTTAAACTTGTCCTGTAAGGCTTCCAACGGAGGTGTCTTGCTGTGGCGCCGTGCCATGAGCTGCTGGGTGCCGACGCGCGAATCCGTCCGCACGTCTTTCATTACAAAATCTCCTTTAACAGTGGAATGTCCCGATAAACTGCTGATCCCGACCTCTTCTGAAACTTTGCTGTTCTCTCACGACGTCCTGGGTCAACAGAGGCTTAAATTTGGAAGTTTTCAGCTCGAAACAGGCTGACGACGGCGGGGCGGGGCGCGGCGCGCTGTCCGGCTCCATGGGCAGTCCTTAAAGCGACAGTAACACTCCATAATCTCTCATCAGCCCTTAAAATTTTCATCGAAAACCGTCTGAATTTCTCGAATGGTGTCCACTTGGATCTGCCTCACAGTTTCTGAAAACATTTTGATAAAGCAAAGCGCCAGTCTCTCAGCAAGTAGTCAGACAAAGGAATTCCGACGGGAGGGGTGGACCAGTGCTCACTCAAAGCCTGCCCACAGGCGAATGACGCAACCGACAGGCGTGAAAAAACTCATGCATGCGCACGAGGGTTCAAGCTTGTCTGATGTAATCGCACGTGATTCAAATCCATATAGTTTTTGAAAAAAATAAAAAGGTCCGTTTCTTTTCTCACAGACCTCGTAGTTTATAAAATTGTTCATGGACTGGCACCTCCCTACCTAGCTGACCTAATTAAACCTTACATACTGGCCCGGGCTTTGCATTCTCAGGGTGCAGGACTACTTTGTGTCCCTAGGGTGAATAAAAAGTCTGTGGGTCACAGAGGTTTCTCTTATCATGCCCCTGTTTTGCGGAATGATCTCCCCGCATCAATAAAACACTCGGGTCCAGACTTACAACACATTTACTTTCTCTTTTGTATGGCTAGCATACTGGCATAGTATGTTACTATGCTTTCTACCCTTTTAAATTCACTTATTAGTAAAGAGAGTGGGCCACGCCCTCAACTTTATCTAAAGCCTGCATCTTTTAGCAAAGCTTAGGGTTAGTGGTCGGCGATCACCTTAATATTTCTTCTGTTTTTCTTGTTGCTTAATGCTGACAAATTATACTGTATTTGTTCTTGTTCTGATGTCTGATTGTTTTTTTTTTTCTCTCTCTCTGTTTGAGGTGCAGCTTCATCCAGAGATGGGGGTGGTGCCTTCTTCTGCGAGCCTCCCGTCCTGTGCACCTGCACGGATCCCCAACATTTCCTGTATATTTGTGTCGGTAGCATGGCCCAAGTAGAGGGTCATCCCTTTGAGTCTGGTCTGTTTGTGGTTTCTTCCTCAAATCATCAGAGGACGTTTTTCCTTACCATTGTCACCTGTGTGCTTGCTCTATGGGTTGGTAAGGTTAGACCTTACTTGTGTGAAGCACCTTGACGCAACTTTGTTGTGATTTGGTGCTATATAAATGAAATAAGTTAAATTAAATAGAAGTCTGCTGTCTGTCTGCTTCTAGTCAAATCAGTCTTAATGTAATATCAATCTATTTTCATGGAGCAACAAGAACAGTCAGAGATTTCTGACATTCGCCAAGGGTTGAAAAGGACTCAAAATAAAAGTTACGTATCTCACATCGTGACCCCAACTTTTCCTGCATCCAGATTCCACAATGCAATTACTGCAAACTGATCCAGAATGGTCTGACCGATCAAGATGTAACAATCTGATATTTAATTCACAAACTGAAACAAAATAGTGTCTTCCTGATCTTGGTTTTACATTGTGATGTTGTATCTTTCTGCTTGCAGAACCTGCGTATTGATCACTGGATCACTCCCAACAAAGCCTGAGCCAGAATCCAGATCCGGAGCACCTCTCAAATTCAGTGGAGTTTTCCATGCCCTAATATGTATCTGGGTTGCAAAGTTTGTGAGAATCCATAAAGTAGTTTTGTCGTAATCCATCAAAGCCTATATAAAGTGAAATCTTGATCCATAACCCAGATCTGGATCACCTCTAAAATTTAATGGAGTCTTCTATGGCCTAACGTCTATCTGTGGTGAAAATTTTGTAAAAATTCCATGCAGTAGCTTTGACATAATCCTTAAAAGACTACAAAGTGAAATCCAGATCTCCTCCAAAATTTAATGGTCTTCCCAGGCCTAACGCCGATGTGTGGTGAAAATTTGGTGACATAATACTTCAAAGCCTATATAAAGTGAAATCTTGATTCCAGATCACCTCCAGTGTTCAGTGGAGCCTTCCATGGCTTAAGACTGTGGTGCAGATATGGTGAGAATCCATGAAGTAGTTTTTTTTAATGTAATTCTTCAAAGTCCAGACTCTGGATCCAGGTCACATCCAAAATGTAATGACTCTGCAGTGAAAATTACGTCAAAATCCATGCAGTAGTTTTGATGTAACCCTGCTAACAGACAAATAAATAAACACTGATTTTATTACATCCTTGGTGGACGTAATAATCAAATAAACAGTATGAAAAACTGAGCTCAAAACTGTTCTAGATTTCTCCAGTTTGCATTGTGCATACATTCCCCTCACATGTGACTTGTGCTTGAAAACACAATCATTGAAGCCACAATTTGGCAGACATTGTCGAGAACAAACCCATATTGTTTCTTTCTCCCTCAAGTTTTCCACAAAAAACAGTTAAAACTCTATGGTACTCTGCTAGCTTAGCTCTCTGCATTATACAGCAATTTAAAGCTGTCATTTATAGACCTGCTGTTGCCATGTTAGTTAAATTACCCAGAGGATCAGCTAAGCAGTAAATAGATCTTATGTCAGTGCTATTAGTGGATTGAAATTCTTAGACTACAGGAAAACACGATGCCTGTGAAGAGAAATGCTTCAGTAAACTCTTCCATAAACGGCATCACTGTTCTGTGCACAGCTTGTAGATCACTGTATCAGACAAATGTTCTCCATTCTTTCACTTTACTGTGTCTCTGGTGTTGGCGGAGAATCATTTCACCATGACTCATTTCTGTCCTACATGTTGTTTGCTGTCACAGGAAAACCCCTGAATGGCTGCCTGATTAGCTTTCTGAGCACACGCGGTGCAGCGGGGCTAGCCCACTAAACACTCAAAGATGCCTGTCTGTAGTCACTACATTACTGGAAATTCATAGTAGTCCTCCGGTGATGCCTTTGCTTTGGTTTAGCTGTGCTAAAATCTCTGCTAGCTCATGTCATTAAAAACAGCAATATTCAGGGTTCTTCGTTTGGAGACAATGGCGGCACGCATGGTTGCTGCGGTTTACGGCTCTCCATTTCAGTGTTATTTTCTTTTTGTTCTTGCTTTTCTTCCTTTTGTGCACTATCGGTACTGCAAACATCCAGTACACCCGCCAGATGCTTTTGGTTATCGGAGACCAACATCAGATATCTGTTTCAAGTGACTTTCACTACACGCACAACATCCCAGATGACATAGCAAGACCACCAGGCTCTCCGTGGATTGTTGTCTGGTCTAGGAGGCGACGCAGACGGAGGAGGGAGAGGAAGCAGAAGCGGGGCCGTAGGTCCAGTGTTATGCTAAGGCTAAGGAAACATCCACACAAGCCACCTCTACCAAGCCTGTATCTCTCCAACGCCCTATCCCTGGTGCATAAAACGGACGACCTGGAACTACAACTCGCTGGAAACCGCTACGTTCGTGACTGCTGTGTTCTGATTATCACAGAAATCTGGCTTCAGCCGGGAATTGATGCTAGCGTGCAGCTAGCAGGCCGCACTCTGCTCCGCTGGGACAGGACTGAGGACTCCGGTAAGAGTAGAGGAGGGGGCTCTGTATGTATGTGCATGAAAACTGGTGTAACAACGGGACAATCATAGACAATTACTGTTCCCTGGACATCGAGTACATGTCTGTAAAATGCCGGCCTTTCTTTCTGCCGAGAGAGCTAACTGTTGTGTTCATCACTGCTGTGTACATACCACCCAATGCTAGTGTAAACACAGCGCTCTCTCCTGCTGAACACCGTAAATGAACAGCAGTGGGCTCACCCCGACGGTGTCCACATAATCGCAGGGGATTTTAATAAGGCCAACTTGAAGACTGTACTCCCAAAGTTCTACCAGCATGTCAAGTGTTCTGCCAGGGGAGAGAACACTCTTGATCATGTCTACACGAATATTAAGCATGCATACAGAGCCATACCCCTCCCCCACCTCAGCCAGTCAGACCATCTTTCCCTCCTGCTTTCCCCAGCCTACACCCCCCTCAAACACAGTGCCAGACCCACTACAAAGACTGTTACAACCTGGCCCGTAAATGCACTCTCCCAGTTGCAGGACTGCTTTGAACAGACGGACTGGGACTTATTTGAACATCAGGAACTGGAGACATTCACGGGAAGTGTACTGGACTATATCCAGTTCTGTGTGAGGAATGTGACTATGCACAAAAGCATCCGGGTCTTCCCAAACCAGGAACCCTGGATGCCAAGTCCGCGCACTCCTCAGGGCCCGCGATGCAGCCTTCAGGTCTGGCGACAGAGCTCTGTACAGCGCTGCTCGAGCCAACCTGAAAAGAGGAGTGTGAAGGGCCAAAGAGGACCACAGGTTGTGCATAGAGACCCACCTGTCCAGCAACAACACACGGGAGGTGTGGCAGGACATCACAAACTTCACGGGCTGTGATGTGCCATCAGGAGACCTGAGTGCGCCACTGGCAGAGGAGCTAAACTGCTTCTTTGCCCGTTTTGATACATCCCAGCAGCACTCATCTGCTAAAGCTCTGCCCCCACCCCCACGCTCTCCTGCTCCACTCCACTCACTGTACAGGAGCATGAGGTCAGATGGATGCTCCTGGCAGTGAATCCTAAGAAAGCCGCCGGCCCAGACGGAGTACCTGGCAAGGTGCTGAGAGCGTGCGCCTACCAGCTTGCACCCACCTTCACCAGGATCTTAAACTTCTCTCTGGACCAGGCAGTTATCCCATCCTGCCTCAAAGCAACCACAGTAATACCTGTGCCGAAGAAGTCTCCCATTACCAGCCTGGATGACTACCGTCCGGTGGCCCTTACTCCAGTGGTCATGAAGTGCTTCGAGAGACTAGTTCTCCAGCACATCAAGGTCCATCTTCCTCCAGACTTTGACCCTCACCAGTTCGCGTAACGTGCGAACATATCCACAGAGGATGCCATCGCCGTAGCTCTCCACTCTGCACTGAGCCACCTGGAGCAGCAGCAGAGCTACGTTCAGATGCTCTTTGTGGATTACAGTTCAGCCTTCAATACAATAATCCCTGACATTCTCACTACAAAACTGGCCATTCTCGGCCTTCCCCCTCCCACATGTGCCTGGATCAAGGACTTTCTGACTAACCGGCCCCAGACTGTGAGACTTGGCCCCCACCTCTCCTCCACCCACATGCTGAGCATCGGCTCCCCACAGGGCTGTGTGCTGAGCCCCCTCCTATACTGCCTCTACACCTACGACTGCAGTTTGACCCACCAAAACAACCTGGTTGTCAAGTTTGCTGATGACACCATCGTGGTCGGACTCATTTCTAAGGGTGATGAGACAGCTTATAGAGAGGAGGTCCTGAAGCTGGCAGCCTGGTGTTCAGAGAATAACCTTGAACTGAACACCAAGAAAACCAAGGAAATCAACTACAGGAAGCACAGCATTGACCCAGCCCCCCGTTTCATCAATGGTGAGCGTGTGATGCCCTCAGGGAAGCGCTACAGGTGTATTAAGACCAGAACAAACAGACTCAAAAACAGTTTTTCCCAAGGCGGTAACCATCCTGAATTCCCGCATGCACTGACTATAATGTGCAACATTCTATTCCATAATGTGCAATATTTATAATTTTTAACAATGTATATAATAGCATACTTATTCTGCAATGTACATACCATCCAGGACTGTGCACCTTACCTTCTAATGTTTACATCGTATATATATTTTTTGATACTTATTATTTGATATTGCTGCTTTTCTTCTTACTTGCCTGCACTGATTTTGGAGTTGGCTTTTAATCTCGTTGTACATTGTATAATGACAATTAAAGGCATTCTATTCTATTCTATTCTGTTCTATTGTGAGGGTTATCACCTCCGCCAATGAAGTGGGAGATTATGTTTTCGCTACTGTTTGATGGTTTGTCTGTTTGTGAACAGCCTGGAGGCCACAATTTTTCTTGTCGTTATGAAATTTTTTTTTACGGAAAATTCATATCCGGATAGGCAAGAACTGATTCAATTTTCAAGGTCATAAGTCAAAGGTCAAAGTCAGGAAAATCTTGGAAAAATTTAAAAAACCCTGTCTTTAACATTGAACGAATTTTCGAAAATTGTCAATTCTGTCAAAAAGATCATATTTGAAGGTGTTAGACTCTCCCAAATGTCAAACTCTGTCTCTAAAAGGAACTTTTTAAAGAGAATTAATGTTGAAGAAAAAAAAAACAGCTGATATGTGGGCTAAAACAGCTGCTACGCTGTTTTATTGCTTTTGTACACGGACGTGGAATGTTTCTGTGACTTTGTTTTTATAGGTATCATGCTGAGACATATACACACACACAGTAGTGTTCAGAATAATAGTAGTGCTATGTGACTAAAAAGATTAATCCAGGTTTTGAGTATATTTCTAATTGTTACATGGGAAACAAGGTACCAGTAGATTCTCACAAATCCAACAAGACCTCCAAATCCAACAAAATCATGATATACCCACTCTTAAGGCTATGAATTGGGGCTATTAGCAGTGTTGCCACAGTTACTTTGAAAAAATAATCCAATTACTGATTACTCCTTGAAAAAGTAACTAAGTTAGATTACTAGTTACTTTTTAGTTACTTTCTCCAGCTGCCGACAACAACCCTCTGCCACCTCAACATGACGATGATACCTGTTTTGCCAAAACTCATTTTATAGTCACCCTTTCTTGACTTCAATGAAAATAAATACTTTTTTATAAAAAGTAAAATAAAGACCTCTTTCTTGACCTCACATCTAACTGTTGACAGCACTGTAACAGTAAAACTTGCAATTTCTAACCTACATTGTCTATAAATGTAACTATTAAATTCTAATATCTTTCTAACATTCAAATTCTGTCTAAACATTTGTCAAAATTATTATTATAAGTTTTATTAGTAGTTGTAGTAAAAAAAAAAAGGCTTCAAAACTGGACCTTTAATCTAGGGGTATTGTGGGCCGGCACATCCTTGCCCCACGCCCCCATTCCATCTGGATTCACCCCTGCTTTGGCGTTTGAGCACAAAGAATGGATAACATTTATTTATGCAGAAAACATGACCAGATTTACAGGTAAGAAAGTTTTATTGTGTTTTCACATCATGTGGTCCTCAGAGAGTTTAGGTGCATTTGAGTGGAAAATAGTGTTAGTTGTTATCGCGTTGCGGAGAATCATCTGTTTTTAACCAGCAGATATGGATATAGATATGGAGCGGCTCAGAATTCTAAATAAAGGAGAAAAAAAAAGCATAAAAATGTCTTTGGAAAGCTCAGTGCAGGTGTGCTGTTGTCACCGCGTCGTAGCTGCTGCAGAAAACCGCGGATGAAAAGCTCACAAACACATTTATTTGTAAAAGGCAACACGCACATTAAAATAACGTGTTGGTTTTACAAATAAATAAACCAACCAGCCAGTGATGAGAGGAGTAACGCCTTACCGGCATCACTGGCTATTAGAAACAAAAAGTAGAAAAGGGGGTGTTCACAATAATAGTAGTGTGGCATTCAGTCAGTGAGTTTGTCAATTTTGTGGAACAAACAGGTGTGAATCAGGTGTCCCCTATGTAAGGATGAAGCCAGCACCTGTTGAACATGCTTTTCTCTTTGAAAGCCTGAGGAAAATGGGACGTTCAAGACATTGTTCAGAAGAACAGAGTAGTTTGATTAAAAAGTTGATTGGAGAGGGGAAAACTTATACGTAGGTGCAAAAAATTATAGGCTGTTCATCTCCAATGATCTCCAATGCTTTAAAATGGACAAAAAAACCAGAGACGCATGGAAGAAAACGAAAAACCATCAAAATGGATAGAAGAATAACCAGAATGGCAAATGCTCACCCATTGATCAGCTCCAGGATGATCAAAGACAAGTCTGGAGTCACCTGGAAGTGCTGTGACAATTAGAAGACGCCTGTGTGAAGCTAATTTATTTGCAAGAATCCCCCGCAAAGTCCCTCTGTTAAATAAAAGACGTGCAGAAGAGGTTACAATTTGCCAAAGAACACATCAACTGGCCTAAAGAGAAATAGAGGAATATTTTGTGGACTGATGAGAGTAAAATTGTTCTTTTTGAGTCCAAGGGCCGCAGACAGTTTGTGAGATGACCCCCGAACTCTGAATTGAAGCCACAGTTCACAGTGAAGACAGTGACGGATGGTGGTGCAAGCATCATGATATGGGCATGTTTCTCCTACTATGGTGTTGGGCCTATATATCGCATACCAGGTATCATGGATCAGTTTGGATATGTCAAAATACTTGAAGAGGTCATGTTGCCTTATGCTGAAGAGGACATGGCCTTGAAATGGGTGTTTCAACAAGACAATGACCCCAAGCACACTCGTAAACAAGCAAAATCTTGGTTCCAAACCAACAAAATTAATGCCTCGCAGATGTGAAGAAGTCATGAAAAACTGTGGTTATACAACTAAATAGTATAGTGATTCACAGCGTTGCTAAAAAAGCAGTTTGAACATAATAGTTTTGAGTTTGTAGCGTCAACAGCAGATACTACTATTATTGTGAACACCCCCTTTTCTACTTTTTTTTACTAATAGCCCAATTTCATAGCCTTAAGACTGTGCATATCATGAATGCTTGTTGGATTTGTGAGAATCTACTGAAGCTACTGGTACCTTGTTTCCCATGTAACAATAAGAAATATACTCAAAACCTGGATTAATCTTTTTTGTCACATAGCACTACGATATATACACTCAACAAAAATATAAACGCAACACTTTTGGTTTTGCTCCCATTTTGTATGAGATGAACTCAAAGATCTAAAACTTTTTCCACATACACAATATCACCATTTCCCTCAAATATTGTTCACAAACCAGTCTAAATCTGTGATAGTGAGCACTTCTCCTTTGCTGAGATAATCCATCCCACCTCACAGGTGTGCCATACCAAGATGCTGATTAGACACCATGATTAGTGCACAGGTGTGCCTTAGACTGCCCACAATAAAAGGCCACTCTGAAAGGTGCAGTTTTATCACACAGCACAATGCCACAGATGTCGCAAGATTTGAGGGAGCGTGCAATTGGCATGCTGACAGCAGGAATGTCAACCAGAGCTGTTGCTCGTGTATTGAATGTTCATGTCTCTACCATAAGCCGTCTCCAAAGGTGTTTCAAAGAATTTGGCAGTACATCCAACCAGCCTCACAACCGCAGACCACGTGTAACCACACCAGCCCAGGACCTCCACATCCAGCATGTTCACTTCCAAGATCGTCTGAGACCAGCCACTTGGACAGCTGCTGGAACAATCGGTTTGCATAACCAAAGAATTTCTGCACAAACTGTCAGAAACCGTCTCAGGGAAGCTCATCTGCATGCTCGTCGTCCTCATCGGGGTCTCGACCTGACTCCAGTTCATCGTCGTAACCGACTTGAGTGGGCAAATGCTCACATTCGCTGGCGTTTGGCACGTTGGAGAGGTGTTCTCTTCACGGATGATGCGAAGGAGATGTGTTGCACTGCATGAGGCAAATGGTGGTCCCACCAGATACTGCTGGTATCCCCCCCCCAATAAAACAAAACTGCACCTTTCAGAGTGGCCTTTTATTGTGGACAGTCTAAGGCACACCTGTGCACTAATCATGGTGTCTAATCAGCATCTTGGTATGGCACACCTGTGAGGTGGGATGGATTATCTCAGCAAAGGAGAAGTGCTCACTATCACAGATTTCAACTGGTTTGTGAACAATATTTGAGGGAAATGGTGATATTGTGTAAGTGGAAAAAGTTTTAGATCTTTGAGTTCATCTCATACAAAATGGGAGCAAAACCAAAAGTGTTGCGTTTATATTTTTGTTGAGTGTATATATATATATATATATATATATATATACACACACAAAGTGGTGGGCACAGGTAGTATTGACTCTGGTACACTGTCAGCTACTGACAAACCAGTTTTGAGTTTAAGCACTACCGATGCTTCTGAATAAAATCCAAGGTGATCACAAACCCAACACAAACGAGTCAGAGCTTCTGTGTTGGTGCGCCCTACCTACTGCTGTAAGGAAGTGTCATTTACTTTCAACATGGAACAGCACAGACATGTGGCAAAAGACAGCAAAAGGGAGGCAGTTTTCACTTATGGTTTGATTTATCTATTTAATTTGATTTATAAACCAAACTAATTCCACACAGTTTATAAAGATAAATTTTATTGATCTCACAGTGGAGATATTCACATGTTAAAAAACACACAAGGTGGGTGCAAGTAGAGGAGAATGTTCATCAAACAGCGTGTGCAAGGATAAGCAATAATAATAATAATACTTGTAACAGTACAAGTATATGTGTGTGTGTGTGTGTGTGTGTGTATGTATGTATATATATGTATATATATATATCACACACGAGGTCTGTTAGAAAAGTATCCGACCTTCTTATTTTTTTCAAAATCCTGATGGATTTGAATCACGTGTGCTTGCATGAGCCAACCTTGAACCTCGTGCGCATGCGTGAATTTTTTCACGCCTGTAGATTGCATTTGCTTGTAAGCAGCCTTTGTGTGCAGATGGGTGTAGTCTCTCGTCGTTTTTTCTTTGCAAGGAAAATGGCGGAATGACTGGAGCAGTGTGACTGCATCAGGTTTTCCCAGAAACTAGACGACAGCCAGGTAGAAACCATTCGGATTATTCAGACGGCTTTCGGTGACGATCCTATGGTAATCACACAGATTTACGGAGCGGTACAACCAGTTTAAAGACGTCCGCACAATGGTGGAGAGCGAGCCACGCTCCGGTCGGCCATCAACATGCTGAAATGACCAGATCATTTCCAAAGTGAACGCTGTGGTGATGTGGGACCGTCGTGTGACTATCCGAGAAATTGCGGAAGAGGTGGACATCAGCACTTTTTCGCCACATTCCACTGTGACAGAAGATTTGGCCATGAAAAGAGTTGCAGCGAAATTCATGCCGATGGCTTCGGCACGAAGCTGATGGCGGAGCAAAAGCGCCACCGTGTTTCTTAGATCGTCACATGACTGAAAAGCCACCGAAAGCCGTCTGAATCTTCTGAATGGTGGAAGAGGTGGGCATCATTTTTCGGAGTCCAGCGTGTGTGTGTGTGTGTGTATATACGAGGTCTATTAGAAAATAAACCGACCGTTTTATTTTTTTTTAGCTATATGGATTTGAATGACGTGCGATTACACCAATCATGCTTGAACCCTCGTGCGCATGTGCACGAAGGTTCAAGCTTGGCTGATGCAGTCACACATGATTCAAAATCCATATGGTTTTTGCAAAAAATAAAAAGGTCGGATAGTTTTCTACCAGACCTCGTATGGGCCAGGGGGCCTATATACAGTAACAAAGTAACACAGTTGATTTTTACTCTTGTGACCTTAGCTATACATAGTGTCATGGGCAGAGCAGTGAATCACATGTTCAAACAAATTCTATTTTTGACCCCCAACAGCTTGGAAACTAAACCCACATTTATAAATTAGAGCAATACCCCCGCCTTGCTTTGTATCATGAGGGACGTGGGAGATCAGAAACCGCAAAGGTTAGAAAAACCAAACTTAGCAAGTATGTCCAAAGTCACCACTGCTACTTGCATCCAAAAAAATTACCATCATTATCCTCATAGTGGTGCTAAAAAAAATCCACTTATACATTTTGGGTAATAACTTGAGAACCGTGAGTTGTATAATCATATTTCTTTTATGTTGGATTCCTTGGGTCCTTTTGCATCGAACTGGATACGCCACACCCATTCAAGCCTGGATTGTTTTCCGCCATTTTGAATTGCTGAGCTGTTTATTCGCTACATTGACCTCTAGCCTGTAGAAGTCTTTAGCACCCTGAGTGCTATTATGTATTCAGATGAAATCCTAGGACCCACTGTCAGACCCTACGCTGGTGCACTGGGTCCTGGGTTCCTCTGGTGTATGACAATCCCCGGCTTCGTGGCAAGAGTATGCAGGCAGTTCGTGGAGGATGAAATAATTGATACCATTGACTAGCCCCCACACTCACTTAAATCCAATAGAACATCTCTGGGGCATTATGTTTCAGTCCATCCAACACCAGGTTGCACCTCAGACTGTCCAGGAGTGATGCCCTGGTCCAGATGTGGGAGGCAATCCCCCAGGACACCACCTCATTAGCAGCTTGCTCGAATGTTGTCAATGATGTATACAAGCACATGGGGGGCCATACAAATGAGTGAGTACCATTCTGGACAAACCTGCTGCATCATTTTTCATTTTAATTTTTGGGTGTCTTTGAATTCAGCCGTCTGTAGGTTGGCAGTTTTCATTTCCATCAACTGATGTGGCATCCTTTTGTTTTTAACATACACTCAACAAAAATATAAACGCAACACATTTGGTTTTGCTCCCATTTTGTATGAGATAAACTCAAAGATCTAAAACTTTTTCCACATACACAGTATCACCATTTCCCTCAAATATTGTTCACAAACCAGTCTAAATCTGTGATGCACTTCTCCTTTGCTGAGATAATCCATCCCACCTCACAGGTGTGCCATATCAAGATGCTGATTAAACACCATGATTAGTGCACAGGTGTGCCTTAGACTGCCCACAATAAAAGGCCACTCTGAAAGGTGCAGTTTTATCACACAGCACAATGCCACAGATGTCGCAAGATTTGAGGGAGCGTGCAATTGGCATGCTGACAGCAGGAATGTCAACCAGAGCTGTTGCTCATGTATTGAATGTTCATTTCTCTACCATAAGCCGTTTCCAAAGGCGTTTCAGAGAATTTGGCAGTACATCCAACCAGCCTCACAACTGCAGACCACGTGTAACCACACCAGCCCAGGACCTCCACATCCAACATGTTCACCTCCAAGATTGTCTGAGACCAGCCACTCGGACAGCTGCTGAAACAATCGGTTTGCAAAACCAAAGAATTTCTGCACAAACTGTCAGAAACCGTCTCAGGGAAGCTCATCTGCATGCTTGTCATCCTCATCGGGGTCTCAACTCCAGTTTGTCGTCGTAACCGACTTGAGTGGGCAAATGCTCACATTCTCTGGCGTTTGGCACGTTGCAGAGGTGTTCTCTTCACGGATGAATCCTGGTTCACACTGTTCAGGGCAGATGGCAGACAGCGTGTGTGGGTGAGCGGTTTTCTGATGTCAATGTTGTGGATCGAGTGGCCCATGGTGGCGGTGGGGTTATGTTATGGGCAGGTGTCTGTTATGGATGAAGAACACAGGTGCATTTTATTGATGGCATTTTGAATGCACAGAGATACCGTGACAAGATCCTGAGGCCCATTGTTGTGCCATACATCCAAGAACATCACCTCATGTTGCAGCAGGATAATGCACGGCCCCATGTTGCAAGGATCTGTACACAATTCTTGGAAGCTGAAAATGTCCCAGTTCTTGCATGGCTGGCATACTCACCGGAAATGTTACCCATTGAGCATGTTTGGGATGCTCTGGATCAGCGTATACAACAGCGTGTACCAGTTCCTGCCAATATCCAGCAACTTCGCACAGCCATTGAAAAGGAGTGGACCAACGTTCCACAGGCCATAATTGACAACCTGATCAACTCTATGTGAAGGAGATGTGTTGCACTGCATGAGGCAAATGGTGGTCACACCAGATACTGGTATCCCCCCCAATAAAACAAAACTGGTATCCCCCCCAATAAAACAAAACTGCACCTTTCAGAGTGACCTTTTATTGTGGGCAGTCTAAGGCACACCTGTGCACTAATCATGGTGTCTAATCAGCATCTTGATATGGCACACCTGTGAGGTGGGATGGATTATCTCAGCAAAGGAGAAGTTTTAGATCTTTGAGTTCATCTCATACAAAATGGGAGCAAAATCAAAAGTGTTGCGTTTATATTTTTGTTGAGTGTATTTCCCAGAGTCCATATCAGGAAAAATATCCACTATGATTTTTCTTCCCTTTGAGCTGTGATGTGTGTACTCCTCTTAAGGGTCACTGGGGGCTGGAACCTATCCTAGCAGGGTGAAAGATGGGGTACACCCTGGACAGGATGCCAGTTGATCACAGGGCCACATGTGGACAGACAGAAACAACCACACTCTCACCTATTGTCAATTTAATGTTTCCAGTTGACCTAACCCATGTGTTTGGAAATGGGATGAAACTGGAGCACCTGGAGGGAACCCATCAAATACTGGGAGAACATGCAAACTCCACATAGAAGGGCCTAGGCAGGAAACGACCTTACGACCTTCTTGCTGTGTGACAACAGTGCTAACCCACTGTTCCAGCTTGCCTCCAACCCTTAAACCATTTCTCAAGTTTCAGCTGATCTTCATTAAATTTGGTGAAATAATCTTGTCAACATGAAGAACTCACAAATCGATACTGTGTACATTTTACAAGTTTTTAATTGGCATCCCATTAACAAATTGATTATACCTCTGTGCAATGAATGTCCCATGATAGACAATCCCTAAGTGGAATTTCATGCAGACCTGCAGTATATTATGGACACATAATGATAATTTGGTTGCTTCACTGCAAAACACTTCGTTGTTGAAATCCTGTTTGGTCTTGGTTCTTGTATGCACACATCAAATACTGTTAGAATTAATTACCACTTCTATTGCATTTCTAAGAAAAAAATTAATTTGACAATGGACACTTGATGCCGGCTGTTTGTACCACTGGAGTTTTTAGTTGTGGTGTGGGTTTGGCTGGACTTATTATAAAGTCTCTAAAGGAATATCAGCTATCATATTTGTGCGTATGTGTTAATTTTTTATTATTTATTGATTTATTTTTTTATTGCTGAGACACGATAGGATTAGGGTTGACATAACTGGCACATTTGATGCCAAGTTCCTGTCATGAAACTTAATTTATTTTGCAGGGTGATATGATCGGTTCCTCTCTGCATACCTTCCCTTAGTTCTACCTCCTGCAACACTTTCCTTCATTTTAGTTGCTCAGATCCTAGTTTCATACCAACATATCCACAAGGTATTGTTGCAAAATAATATTCAGTACTGGATTAATAACAGGTTTTGGCATTTTTAAAGCTTGGCTCCACTTAAAAATATGATTTTCTTAATATGTATCCAAGGATATTTCATTTCCACTCTTCTCTGTTCTTTATGTGCAGAGTTTCTCATGAACACAGCTGGGGTCAGTTTTCTGCCTCAGATATTTGAACAATCCCAATCCCACAGTGGGATACAAATAAATATGATGCTGCAGATGCTGATAATTGCAAAATGAGCGGGATTTGAGGCCTGTTGCTCTGCCTCATGCCCTCTGACTGCTGGGATAGGCTCCAGCCCCCCCGTGATGCTTAATTGGAGTAAGTGGTTGAAGATGAGTGTGTGAGCATGTCCTGTTTTGAGTTTCCTAGGTAGTCTGATGTACATGATCCTACTGGACTACCAATATGTAATCCTGGTTAGTTTCCTGGTCATGCTGTGACCTTGGATAAGATGTTTGGTCTGCATTGTTCTGGTCCACCCAGCTATGAGAAATAACCTTGGCTGCAAAAGGATGTAACCTGCACTGGACTGGCAGCCTGTCTGTGGGGAGTTGTAGGTCCTCATCTCCTTTACACTACGGTATCTGGGGATAAGCACAGGCAGCAGTGGGCCTCAAGGCCTATAGAGGACTTGTATCAAGAAAGTATTCACAGCGCTTCCACATTTTATGGTACAGCCTTATTCCAAAATGGATGAAATTATTTTTTTCCCCTCAAAATTCGACACACAATGTCCCATAATCAGAATCAGAATCGCCTTTATTGTCATTGTAATTTGCATTATAACAAGATTTGAGTGCAACTCCAAAAAGGTGCTTTCCGTGGTGCGAGTAATTTTTAGCCAATATACGAGTAAAAGATAGTGAAATTTAATGGTAAATTATTCAGAGTATATGAACTAATATAAACATAAGATAAAATAAAATGTGGACCAAGTAAAATGTAAAACGAGAATTATATACAACTGTGGAATCATATTGCATGGGAAAATTGTACATGGTTTACAGATATTGCACAAGAAACTTGAAAGATGCGGATTAGAGTGATTTGTTATTGTTCAGTGCAGTGATCGCTCTGGGGAGAAAGCTGTCCCTGAGTCTGTTTGTCCTAGTTTTGATTGACCTATACCGTTGGCCGGAGGGTAGTAGGTCAAACAGGTGGTTGCTGGGGTGGGATGCGTCTTTGCTGATGCTGGCAGCTCTGCTGAGGTAGCGAGAGCTGGCAATGTCTTCCAGGCTGGGCAGAGAGCAACCAGTGATCCCCTGGGCCATGTTGCTCACCCTCTGCAGCGCTATCCTGTTTGCTGCTGAGCACCCCCTGTACCATGCTGTGATGCAGTACGTCAGGATGCTCTCGATGGTGGCTCTGTAGAACAACACCAGCAGCTTCTCCTCCAGATTGTTCCTCCTGAGCACCCTCAGGAAGTGGAGTCGCTGCTGGGCTTTCGTCACCACCACTGTGGTGTTGGCAGTCCAGGACAGGCTGTCTGAGAGCTGCTCTCCCAGGAACCTGATGGAGCTGACCCTTTCCACACAGTTCCCTTGGATGTAGAGTGGGGCTGGGTCAGCCCTCTTCTTCCTGAAGTCCAGGATTATTTCTTTTGTTTTTGTGGTGTTCAGTGGCAGGTTGTTTGCTGAACACTGCGCTGTCATTCGATTGACCTCGTCTCTGTAATCAGACTCATCCCTCCCTGAGATGAGCCCAATCACGGTGGTATCATCCACAAACTTTATGATGGTGTTTGTGGGATGGGTCAGAGAGCAGTCGTGCATGTAAAGGGTGAATAGGAGGGGGCTCAGTACACAGCCTTGAGGGGAACCAGTGCTAAGTGTGATGGTGGGGGCCAAGTTTCACGGACTGTGGGCGGTTTGTGAGGAAGTCCTTGATCCACTGGCAGATGGGGTGGAGATACCCAGATGTGTCAGTTTCTGGACCAGGATCTCCGGGATGATGTGGTTGAAGGCTGAGCAGAAGTCCAGGAAGAGCATCAGCGCGGTGTGGAGAGCTGTGGTGATAGTGTCCTCTGTCGGCAAACTGGTGGGGGTCCAGAGTGGGAGGCAGACAGGCTCTGATGTGCTGAGAGACCAGTCTTTCAAAGCACTTCATGACCACAGGCGTAAGTGCAACAGGCCTGTAGTCATTTATGGTCTCCACTGCTGACTTCTTTGGGACTGGAATGATGGTGGAGGATTTGAGGCAGAGTGGAATGATGACCTGCGACAGGGACAGGTTGAAGATGCAGGTATAAACTCCAGCCATTTGGTCAGCACACGCCTTGAGTACCTTGCCAGGTACACCATCCGGGCCGGTCGCCTTCCTGGGGTTCACCGCCTTCAGCACACGTCTCATTTCATGTTCCTGAAGTGTTAGTGTGCTAGTGCTGGAGGGTGGTGGGTGTGGAGTTGCTGCTGGTCTGTCCGCTTCTAAGCGGACAAAGAAGCAGTTCGGCTCCTCTGCCAGCAATGCATCACATCTAGCATTTCCTGGGTTGCTGCTTCTGTAGTTGGTTATATGATTTATTCCCTGCCACATCCTTCTGGGGTCATTCACAGTGAAGTGGTCCTCTATCTTTTTGTTGTAGGCAGCCTTGGCCTCTCTGATGCCTCTTTTCAGATCGGACCTGGCCGCACTGTACAGGGCCCTGTCCCCTGATTTAAAGGCGTGTTGCGGCTTTTTAATAGGGACTGGACTGCACTGTTGATCCAGGGCTTCTGGTTTGGAAAAACCCTGACCCTATTGTTGATGGTGACAGTGTCAACACAGTTTTTAACGTAAGAGAGTACGGTGTCAGTGTACTCCTGCAGGTTGTGGCTGGAAAATAAATCCCATACAGTCCGTGAGAAGCAGTCCTGTAGCTGGGAGAGTGCTCCCTCAGGCCAGGTTTGGATTGACTTTCATTGTGGCTTTGTTCACCTCAGCAGGGGGGTGTAGGTCGGGGTGAGGGACAGGCAGAGATGACAACGTAATGACAATGTAAACTTTTTTTTTAGGTTTTTGCAAACTTATTAAAAATAAAAACAACGAAGAAATCACCCTTTGCCTTGAAGCTCAAAATTGAGCTCAGGTGCATCCTGATTATATCAATGATGACACCCACCTAGATAACAGGGTATAGTGGCTGAATTAAGGCATGGTGGCATACAGTAGTAAGTGCTATGTGACTAAAAAGATTAATCCAGGTTTTGAGTATATTTCTTATTGTTACATGGGAAACAAGGTACCAGTAGATTCAGTAGATTCTCACAAATCCAACAAGACCAAGCATTCATGATGTGCACACTCTTAAGGCTATGAATTGGGGCTATTAGTAACAAAAAGTAGAAAAGGGGGTGTTCACAATAATAGTAGTGTGGCATTCAGTCAGTGAGTTTGTCAATTTTGTGGAACAAACAGGTGTGAATCAGGTGTCCCCTATGTAAGGATGAAGCCAGCACCTGTTGAACATGAAAGCCTGAGGAAAATGGGACGTTCAAGACATTTTTCAGAAGAACAGCGTAGTTTGATTAAAAAGTTGATTGGAGAGGGGAAAACTTATACGCAGGTGCAAAAAACTATAGGCTGTTCATCTACAATGATCTCCAATGCTTTAAAATGGACAAACAAACAAACAAAAAAAAAGACGCGTGGAAGAAAATGGAAAACAACCATCAAAATGCATAGAAGAATAACCAGAATGGCAAAGGCTCACCCACTGATCAGCTCCAGGATGATCAGAGACAGTCTGGAGTTACCTGTAAGTGCTGTGACAGTTAGAAGACGCCTGTGTGAAGCTAATTTATTTGCAAGAATCCCCTGTAAAGTCCCTCTGTTAAATAAAAGACGTGCAGAAGAGGTTACAATTTGCCAAAGAACACATCAACTGGCCTAAAGAGAAATGGAGGAATATTTTGTGGACTGTTGACTGTAAAATTGTTCTTTTTGAGTCCAAGGGCCGCAGACAGTTTGTGAGACGACCCCCAAACTCTGAATTGAAGCCACAGTTCACAGTGAAGACAGTGACGGATGGTGGTGCAAGCATCATGATATGGGCATGTTTCTCCTACTATGGTGTTGGGCCTATATATCGCATACCAGGTATCATGGATCAGTTTGGATATGTCAGAATACTTGAGGTCATGTTGCCTTATGCTGAAGAGGACATGGCCCTGAAATGGGTGTTTCAACAAGACAATGACCCCAAGCACACTAGTAAAACAAGTAAAATCTTGGTTCCAAACCAACAAAATTAATGTTTTGGAGTGGCCTGCCCAATCCCCAGATCTAAATCCAATTGAGAACTTGTGGGGTGACATCAAATAAGCTGTTTCTGAAGCAAAACCAAGAAATGTGAATGAATTGTGGAATGTTGTTAAAGAATCTTGGAGTGGAACAACAGCTGAAAGGTGCCACAAGTTGGTTGACTCCATGCCTCGCAGATGTGAAGAGGAAGTTGTGATTCACAGGATTGCTAAAAAAAGCAGTTTGAACATAATAGTTTTGAGTTTGTAGCGTCAACAGCAGATGCTACTGTTATTGTGAACACCCCCTTTTCTACTTTTTTTTTTTTTTACTAATAGCCCAATTTCATAGCCTTAAGAGTGTGCATATCATGAATGCTTGGTCTTGTTGGATTTGTGAGAATCTACTGGTACCTTGTTTCCCATGTAACAATAAGAAATATACTCAAAACCTATATTAATCTTTTTTAGTCACATAGCACTACTATTATTCTGAACACTACTGTATATTTAACCTAATGCCATCTATTTTCTTATCAAAGTAATCTAAGAAATCATGGGCTGTAAAAGTAGAGCGACTCACAGGTGCTTGTCCACGAATAAGTGTTGCCACCGTGTCAAACAGGAACTTTGAATTATGCTTGTTTTTGTTGATCAAATCAGAGTAATAGGCCCAGTTTGTAGCCAGTAGTGCATGCTTATAGTCTAGAATAGCACTGAGCCACGCAAGGTGGAATACTTTCAGCTTTGAACACCATTTTCATTCCAGACCTCTAGCCTTTAGCTGTTTTGGGGTTGGGTGGGGGTGGGGTGGCGGGGCATGGTTTTAATATAGGTGGAGCTATCACGTCGAGCGCGGTTTTTCACAAGGTTTAAACTGTGCACAAGACTGTCCACTGAATGGTCAATTTTTGAAAGTGATGCCAAGATAGGCAGGCAGTCTGGCTCCAAGTTCAGTTTGAATTGAAAAGCTGATGTGTCATCACAATGATAAATAAGGTTCTTTAACGAGCAAACACGGGAACGAAACTGTAAGCTTAATAAGTGAGTGATCGGATACCACTGACGCAAGAAGCATGATGTCAATATTTGTGACAGCAATATCGTGCATGAGGACCAAATCCAGGGTATTTTTACAAATGTGTGTCGAACCCTGAATGCATTGCTGGAATCCTAATGCATCCACAATGTCCATAAATGATTTGCAGAGTGTGTGAGAAGGCTTATTTACATGAGTGTTAAAGTCACCAACAATTACAACTTTATCCGCACAGTTGCTAAGTTAGAGAGAAACTCATCAAATTCATCTAAGAATTCAGAGTATGGGCCCGGAGGCCTATATACAGTGACAAAATAGCATGGTCGATTTTCTTTTCTTATCTTTCTGACCTTGGCTATATGTAGTATCTGCCAGAGCGGAGTCGGATGTTCAAACAAATTATATTTTAGACCCCAAACAGCTTCAAAGCAGCACTTCTGCTGCTTTTAACCCTCTCAGGCTCAAATTAATTTTTAGTAACAGGAAAAATCTGATATTTAGCTGTTGCAAATCTGCAGCGCCTGCCTTGAGAGGGTTGAGGTCCCAATGAAGACAGTGCCTCCATCATCTGTAAATGGAAGAAGTTCGGATTCACCAGGACTCTTCCTAGGGCTGGCCACCCGTCTAAACTGAGCAATCAGGGGAGAAGGGGCCTTCGTCAGGGAAGTGACCAAGAACCCGATGGTCACTCTGAGCTCCAGCATTTCTCTGTGGACAGAGGAGAACCTACCAGAAGGACAGCTATCTGTGCAGCAATCCACCAATCAGGTCTGTATGGTAGAGTGGCCAGACGGAAGCCACTCATCAGCAAAAGGCACATTGCAGCCCACCTGGAGTTTGCCAAATGCACCTGAAGGAGTCTCAGGCCATGAGAAACAAAATTCTCTGGTCTGAGACAAAAACTGAAGTGAATGCCAGGCGTCACGTTTGGCGGAAACCAGGCAAAATCCCTACAGTGAAGCATGGTGGTGGCAGCATCATGCTGTGGGGATGTTTTTCAGCAGCAGGAACTGGGGGACTAGTCAGGATTGAAGGAAAGATGAATGGAGCAATGTACAGAGACATCCTGGATGAAAACCTGCTCCAGAGCGCTCTTGACCTCAGACTGGGGTCATCATTCAGCAGGACAATGACCCTAAGCACACAGCCAAGATATCAAAGGAGTGGCTTCAGGGCAACTCTGTGAATGTCCTTGAGTGGCCCAGCCAGAGCCCAGACCTGTATCTGATTGAACATCTCTGGAGAGATCTGAAAATGACCGACACTCCCCATCCAACCTGATGGAGCTTGAGAGGTGCTGCACAGAGGAATGGACAAAACTGCCCAAAGATAGGTGCACCAAGCTTGTGGGATCATATTCAAGAAGAGTTGAGCCTATAATTGCTGCCAAAGATGCATCAACAAAGTACTGAGCAAAGGGTGTGAATACATGTGATTTCTTAGTTTTTTATTTTAATAAATTTGCAAAATTTGAAAAAGCTTTTTTCATGTTGTCATTATGGCATGTTGTGAGTAGAATTTTGAGGGGGAAAAATGGATTTACCCCAATTTGGAATAAGGCTGTAACATAACAAAATGTGTAAAAAGTGAAGTGCTTCTGGATCAACTGTAAGGCTTCCTCAAAGATATAAAAGTATCCACATGCTCTATGATCTATAATAAGGTTGCTCAAAGCTTTTTCTGGAGGTCACCTGCACTGTCTGTTTTCATGAAAATTCAGTAAGCTATATCTTATATATTATATTCCAATTCTAAGGTGGAACTATGCCAGTATACAAAGTTATATCTAAAAAGGAAGAATAAAATAGGAGAGTAGAAAAGAGTAGAGTGTCAACCTGTCAACCTGCTTTACTCAAATCTGATTATATAATTCTGGTGTTTCCCAGCTCTTCTTTGGCTGAGCATTAATTCACTATAGGAGGAGCAGGGAGAGTGGGACAGACATGCACTGTAGGTGCCCTCTAGGGCGGGTTAGGGTTCCCGTGGAATGATGTCAAGTAGAGCTGTCAAAGACAAAATTTACGATTTCAATGAAATCCTCAATGGAAAATGGACAATGGCCACGCATAACGTCACCCCGAAGACAAATCAGGCCAGAAGAGGACAATAATCAAATTCATCAGAGCAGAACGGACACATTTTAAATTGAATTCCCCCCAAGAACCCATTAGGGACTGGATTGACATGCCTTCTTCCTTCATTATACAGCAGTGTCGGCTGGTGAGGAAACTTTCTGGTGAAGCAACCGATATATCAGAGGGCTAAACAAATTTTGTTTAAAGGAATGCCTGTTTTTGAAAGCGCACTCCCCTGTGACTGATTACACTCAAGGAGTTTATAGTCTGAGGAAGCGTTCTACCTGAAACATTCTGTAAGTAAATCATACAGAACATAGATTAGAGCGCTCTCATTTTTCTATTAACTGTCTATGAATAATTGCAGGTAAAATTAAAGTATTTCATGGGTGTGGGTGTGTGTCCGTTGCATTCATCATGGCTAAAACGAGATGTATCAGACATAAATTATGTTTTGAACAGGAGCACACTCATGGAATTATGGGACTTTGGAAATATTTAACAGGAAAACCTAAACACAAAAAATTGTAAATGGATAACTTTTTTTTGGTACAATGTGACACCTTTTAATAATATTATTTGAGTTTGTTGGACTATTTTCATTTTCAGATGTGCTCCTTGATCCTTGAAAGTTAAAATCATAGACTGTCTATATAAGATGAGATCAACTTTATTTATCCCAAAGGAACTTAGTTTGCCAGACTACCAAAATGGTAAACAGTGAACAATGTATTTATTTATTTATTTATTTATTTTAACTGGACTAAGCCAGTGTGGCATCAACCACTGGTTTTCTGAAGAGACCTGGAATAGATGAAACCTGTGTCTGGGCTTCACCGTATCGGCAGCGGCGGCAGCACTGATTCTGGCTGTGTCACGATGAACGCATTGATGCATAAAGAGGTGGAACGTGGGTGGTTCAGTGTGTGACAACAAAAAGAAGCCTGAACAAGCACCTTTCTTCAAGTCTGAACCACCTAAGCTAATAGGCTAACCTCAGTTCAGGTGTTTAGTATGTGTGCCAAGGATGTAATAAAATCATAGGTGTCTGTTTATTTATTTATTTGTCTGTCTTTTAGCAAGATTACGTCAAAACTACTGCATGAAATTTGATGAAATCTTCACCACAGATAGATATTAGGCCAAGGAAGACTCCATTAAATTTAGGAGTTGATCTGGATTCTGGATCAAGATTTCACTTTATATAGGCTTTGAAAGATTACGTCAAAACTACTTACGGAATTTTCACTAAATTTGCACCACAGATACATATTTGGTCATGGAATATGCCATTCAATTTTGGAGGGGATCCAGATCCGGATTCTGGATCAAGAAAACTACTTCAGGTCAAAACTACTTCACAGATTAAGAACTTCTCTGAGGAGATGAGGAGGAATGATGTCCAAAGAACAATTTGTCGGATGTAGATGATTGACTACGTCAGAAAGTTGGGAAAAAGACAAAGGCTTGAAATGATTGAGGATAGCAGAGCACAGAGAAAAATCAGTCAGTGATGGGCCGAACACCTGAATGAGCTGATCTAAGGGCAGACACTTTTGTGATTTAAAAAATTGTTACAAAGTGTAGGCATTGGCACAAGAGGGGAAACATCACTGGGATTAATAAGAGTTCAATACACTGAACAAGACCTGAGGCTGATGGCAATTATTTTTGACTAAAGTAGAGAAATAGGTTGCTTTGGCAGCTTTCTGATAAGCAAACATACAACCATGAAGAATTTGTGGAGATATGATGAGATGATCTTTTTTCAATTTTCTCTCAGCGCGTCTACATGCACGTCTGAGTGTGCACGTTGATTCATTTATCCATGGCTGTGAGTGTGGTTTAGAGCGCCTTGGCCGCAGAGGAGTGACACAGTCGAAGATCTCTGTGCATGTGGAGTTACAGATTAAAAAAAAAAAAAAAAATCTCATTGGTACTGAGACCACATTTTCCATCAAGTGTGCACAAAAAAGAATCATTCAATACTGCAGAAAAATGTGGCAGTCAAAGAGTTAATAGTGCACCGGAGGCACTCGGGGTCGGGGGGCAGGTGGTTTATCCACCGAACAGGGAAGCGTCAAAGTGAACAGCACAGCGGAAATACAGAGTTGCACAGACTTCCTTAATAGAGACAGATAAACCATAAGACAAGACAAGATCTAAAATACACCCCTTTTCATGAGTCAATCCAGATACGCACTGTGTAAAATTAAAGGACTCAATCAGGTTTAAAAAGTCCTTGACCAGAGGACAGGAATAACAACAGACATGTATATTAAAATCACCATTATTGTATGGCCTTGCCTTACAATATAAAGCGCCTTGGGGCAACTGTTTGTTGTGATTTGGCGCTATATAAATAAAATTGATTGATTGATTGATTGACCAGAGATTAAAATATGATCGTATTTCACCACGATCCCGGACAGAAAGTCCACAAACTCATTTATAAAGTCCTTATTATATTTTGGTGGACGATAAACAACGACGCAAAGGACGAGAAATGACAGATTCAGTTCAAAAAGCTGCAGCTCAAAGCTGCTGTGACTCGTCGCAGGCTGAGACAAATGGCACTGAAGTTTGGATTTAAGCGCCACCGCCACCGCCCGTGGAGCAGGGTGCCGCAACCACCACCTGGGGAGCTTGGTGAGCTAAAGAATGAAGGATCAGGAGGAAGGAGTTCAGAAAATGGTGTATGGTCACTGGCATGGATCCACATCTCTGTCACACACATGATGTCCAGTTTGTGGGAGGTGAAGTCATTTAAAAGAGAATTTTTATTCGCCACTGACCTTGCATTTAGCAGGGCTATGCTCAAGGTTCGCTCTGAGCCAGCTGATGATGCAGCGTGTCTCAGCTGGCAGAGGTTGCTGTGGTGAACACTGTGGCGTGGGCGCCGGCCTAAAGCTGACAGCACAGCGGGAGCAGAAGGTCCAGCCACCGGTATAAGCAGGGGCGAAGACTCTGGGAAAATGGGGCGGATCCAACGCCAAATCAAATGCTGGGGCAAGATATTGGCGGGGTGGATGGGAGATATACTGTCACACCAGTGTCCCGGACACCGGCAAAGCGTTGCCACTGACCACGCCCCTTCGGGGAAATACACCAGGCAGTTGGCGCAGTTGATGATAGAAGTGGGCGATACCGGGAATTTTGGTATTGATCTGATACCAAGTAAATACAGGCCCAGTATCACTGATATCAATACCGATACTTTTTCATATTTAAGCTTCATAGATCCAAAAGACCTAGGATAGAATTTCGACAAACATTGTAAAACTGGAAATCAGCTATGTTATATTGTCACTGTCTACAGGCCTCTTGGCCCATGCTCTGATTTTTTTAGATGAATTTGGTGCATTCATCTCTAGTCTTTCAACTAGTGTAGACAATATTTTGATTATTGGTGACTTTAACATTCATATAAATAAGCCCTCTGATCCCCTTGGTAAATCATTTATGGAAATCATGGATGCACTAGGATTTCGGCAGTTCATTCATGGTTCAACGCATATCAGTGGTAATACTCTGGCTTTGGTTCTTGCACATGGCCTTGCTGTCACAAATATCGACATCCTGCCTCTTGCATCGGCGGTCTCTGACCACTCGCTTATTAGGTTTACAATTACGCTGCCGCGTTTAGTGGAGCAACAACCTTGCCTATCATTGCGACGACGTATTAAACCTTCAACTTTAACTGAACTCAAAGCGAGACTACCAGAAATCTTGACTTCAAGCTTGATGAATTTTCAGTTGGTAGACAGCCTTGCGGATAGCCTGAATTTAGTGCTAAAAACCACACTCAGTAAGACTGCGCCTCCTCTATTAAGGCCATGCCTTCCAAAGGCACAGACTCCTTGGTTCAACAGTTATTTGCGTGACCTTAGGCAGAAGGCTAGAGGGTTGGAACGGAAATGGCGTAGTTCCAAACAAGAGGTGTTCCACTTTGCATTGCGTGATGCTGTCTTAGGTTATAAGCATGCGCTACTGGCTACAAAGTGTGCCTATTACTCTATGTAACACAATTTTTGTTCCTGGCTTCTAAGTGTTATATTTCAACTGCTTATGTCTAAAGTCTATGGAAAAATTACTACATTCAGCACAAACTTTGATTTTATTTTATTTTTACGTTCTAGAAAGTTCTACAGGTTTCTTGAAATTTCTAGATAATTCTGGAAACCTCTAGAAAATTCTGGACAGTTCTAGCAGTTAAAGAATATTCTAGAAGACTACTCAGTAGTAGTGAAGGCGAATCGAGACTATTCTTGAAAACAGACAAATTTCAAAATATCATTGTCCTGATCACAGAAGCAAAGTTTCTGTGGAATAACAGCTATTTTCTATTTATTTAAGGCATAACAGGTTAGGAAAACACACTGTGTACTCAGGAACAAAACAAAAATAAAAATTTGTTACATAGTGTTATTCTGATTTGATCAGTAAAAACAAGCATAACTCAAAGGTTTTGTTTGAAACTGTGGCATTTCTCATTCATGGACAGCCACCTGTTATTCACTCTCCCTTTTCAGCACAGGATTTCTTGGACTATTTTGAGAAGAAAATTGAGGATATTGGGTTGAGCATATCTCAGCAGGCTTTGGTCCAACCACTGCATACTGCTATGGAAGTGGATGCGCCCACTGAGGTGTTACCCAGATTTACAGATTTTGATGGTATCTCGCTTGGCGTGCTGACAAAGCTCATGACGTCTACAAAAAGTACAACTTGTTTACTTGATCCTATACCAACAAAACTATTTAAGGACCTGTGGCCCATTCTTGGACCGACTGTGCTGGACATTATAAATCTCTCATTAACTTCTGGATCTGTTCCTAAATGTTTCAAGTCTGCAGTGATCAAACCATTACTTAAGAAATCCAATCTCGACCCTAGTGTATTGAAGAATTATAGACCGATATCTAATCTATCATTTTGTTCTAAAATCCTGGAAAAAGTGGTTTTGCGACAGCTCGTGGACTACCTCACTGAGAATAATCTTTTTGAGCCACTGCAGTCTGCTTTTAGAAAATATCACTCCGCAGAGACAGCACTTACTAAAGTAGTAAATGACCTTTTGCGAGCAGTGGACTCAGATACCACTACAGTCTTGGTGCTGCTGGATCTTAGTGCTGCGTTTGATACTGTGGATCATCATATTTTACTCAATAGGCTGGAAAATCACTTTGGGATTACTGGAACTGCTCTTGCCTGGTTGACGTCATACCTGTCCATTTGCTCTTACTGCGTATTGTGTAATGGCATCTCCTCTGACATGAAGTTGAGGACATGAAGTTTGGGGTTCCTCAGGGATCCATTTTAGGCCCCCTGCTTTTTTCCCTTTATGTAGCACCTCTTGGGAATATCCTGCGGCGCTTTGGGATTTACTTTCATTGCTATGCTGATGACACTCAATTGTACATGCCAATAACTGCTGGTAATCTCACTCACATAAAATCTTTGGAAGATTGCCTTGCATCAGTAAGAAGTTGGATGTCTAATAACTTCGTACTTTTAAATTCTGATAAAACTGAAGTTATGGTTCTTGGTCCAGCGAGGTATCAGCATAAATTTGATCAGCTAGCACTTAGCTTAGTTCCATGTGTTATACATCATATGGATAAAGTGAGGAACCTTGGAGTAATTTTTGATCCTACGTTGTCCTTTGATCTCCACATTAGAGACATTACGAGGACTGCTTTCATCCATTTGCGAAATATAGCGAAGATTCGTCCCATCCTGTCTATGGCTGATGCTGAGACCTTGATTCATGCATTTGTCTCTTCTAGATTGGACTATTCTAATGCTCTATTTTCTGGCTTACCGCAGTCCAGGATTAGGGGTCTTCAACTGGTTCAAAACGCTGCTGCCAGACTCTTGACACAAAGCAGAACGTTTGACCACATTAAACCCGTTTTGGCGTCCCTGCACTGGCTTCCTGTTCCTGCAAGATCGGATTTTAAAGTACTGTTACTAGTTTATAAGATCGTTCATGGACTTGCACCTCCCTATCTGGCTGACCTGGTAAGCCCTTATGTACCAGCTCGGGCCCTGCGTTGTGTGTTCCCAGGGTGAATAAAAAGTCTGCTGGTCACAGAGCTTTTTGGAGGCGATCCAGATCCAGATTCTGGATCAAACTTTATATAAGCTTTGAAGGATTACGTCAAAACTACTTAATGGATTTTCATCAAATTTGCACCACAGATAGATACTGGCACATGGAAGACGCCACAGAATTTCAGAGGTGATCCAGAGCCGGACTGGCAGGTATCAGAAATCTCTGATTGCTTTATGGGCTAATTATTTTTTAGGACATTATTCATCTGCTCACAAACTTTTAGCAACATTCATTATTAATGCATTTTTCAGAATGCTTAAAATATGTTCTGGATCAAATTCAAAATAAAATACATGTTTTTTTTTTTGTTTTTTGTTTTTTTAGGACATTATCCATCTGATCACCAAATTTCATCAACATTCTTTCACAACTTTATAAGTGCTGCTAAACATGTTTCTGGATCTCAGTGTGACAGTATAATCTGAATCACCTCCAAAGTTGACTCACTTATTTCCCAGAACATTATCTGTCTGCTCACCAAACTTCATTGAAATCAGTTAATCAGTTTTTGAGTTAACCTGCTAGCATTTAACCAGTCAAATGCTGATGAAAACATCACCTCCTTGGCAGAGGACTGTTATTTTTTTTTTTTCCCCCCCAGTCGAATTCAATCAGTGATACCAAGCAGACGGATACAATACTCAAGTGTCACCAACCCTTTGAGAATATGTTGAATTTTAGTTTTCTTGTCTGTTCTGCTGTGGCAACCCCAAATGACAAAGGGGAGAAGCCAAAAGAAATTTTTTAAGATTTCTTGACCACCTCCATTTTCCTGTCCAGGAGTTAGCGGTGGCTTTTTGACACAAAGGGAAGAAATCAAAGACTCTGGATGTTGAGGAAAAAGGGATCATTGCATATTTTATTGAATATCATTGGATATGAAACAAAGTTAATGCATGAAACAGTTTGAGCACAGTTGAAGAAAATGAATAATAATAATAGAAAAAATAACAGCCACTTGATGAACCCTAAACTTAGGTTTTGTCATTATTCTGAGGATCCGCACTTCTTGCTTTTCCATTTCACTTGTGCACGTGCCACTGAGGATCCAGTTCATGATTGTTTTTGGTCTGAAATGGATTTGTCTGGCTTTGGCTGTTGAAGACGTAGCTGTCACTGACAACACTTGAAGGACTGTTTATCCAACAGTTGACACTGGAAACATTGATCATCTTCTTTTCCTGCCCATCACAGGATCTGGGGCCAATTTCAACCCACAGTGACAAGTCTTAACTATGAAATTATTACCCTCATGTGCCACAATATTGAATGTCACAGTGTCAGTGTGATGAGTGTTAATTACCACTTAGAGATGAACAGTATCTAGGCTAATTTACAGTTACAAAAGATGAATAAATTCTTAGCAGTGGAACTGAGAGGATGTTGTTAACTGGTTATCAGGAGACTGTTGCTTCATTGTGCTGTCTCCATCGAGTCTGTTATGCTCCGTAAAGTCTGTTGCACTGTTGTGCTTCAGGTGCCTTTCAAAACATTTTTCAAAGCATGAAGACATAGTAAAACATTTTAAAACTACTTCAAGCTAGTGAAGATTCATGTCTTTGTGGTGTTTCCTGTCTTACTGTGTGGTTGTTGGACTTGAATGTTAACTCATGAACTAAGGTGATGACTAGATGTCTTTGGAACTAGGTCTTTTTGGCAAATCCTTGAGTACTTCTGCAATCACTTTGTCTCAAATGAACGGCTACTTCAAGAGACGTTGGTGAGGCGTATGACTTGCATTGAGAGGAAATGTTAACTGTGACATTTTGGCCATGTCTCGCATTTGTCTGTGGGCATGATCCAGCATACATGTGGCTCAGTGTTGAGGAGTCCATTGGCTGGAGAAGGCCAAGGGGTCATCTACAGTGTAGCCTGCTGTGGCAGAGAGACGGTTACTTTCGAGAGGTGGAGATCAACCGATTGTCTGCCTGGGTGGTTGCCATCCAGAACCTGGGGCAGTTTTGTAGTGTGGTGGATGCAGCAATGTGCAGCACCAGCACACTTGATTTGACTTGTCTTTAAGCAAAACAAACAGCACATTTTTAAAAACCCACTGCACAAATGTCCCATTTTAACAGTGCTCTGACACTGTTTTGTTTCAAATTTCTCAACCTTCTGATAGTGCAGCAGATAACAGAATATTTACAGAGGAATCCTTCAAATATGGAAACAAGCACCAAAGTTGGCACGAATACTCCTTAGACATTGCTCTTTCGAAAAAACTGAGTATCCACTTGAATTTTCAGTAGGTGGCCAGGTAGGGGTCAATTGAAGAATTACACACGGGTCAAAATTTTAAAATGTTTCAATCATATTGAAAGCTATACCACATTATTTGTCTGATCACAACGATACCAAAAAGGTATAGTTTGGACTATCTATGACTAAATGTTATGGAGTTATGGGGTAAAAGCAGCAAGAATGGTAACAAAGGTCAGCATTAGTTTGTACAGGGGTCAGATGTTAAAGTTGCTCTAAATATTGTAAAATGTGATGCAAATTATTGGTTGAGTTAATAGGGTTTTAAAAAGGAATAGTTTGCACTATGTGGCATGCTTACTTATCATGTTACAGGGTAACATATGTTACATGTCATAGAATCCAATGGACGTCAACATTGCTCTACCTTTACCTTGCAGACCAAGCATTCAGCACAGTCAAACCTATTTAATTTATTAATCATATTAGTTCAACCAATAATTTGCATCACTTTTGACCGAAATTGGAGCAACTTTAACTTCTAACCCCTGTACAAACTGAAATTGACCTTTGTTACCATTCTTGTTGTTTTTACCCCATAACTCCATAACATTCAGTCATAGATAGTCCAAACTATACCTTTTTGGTATCGTTGTGATCAGACAAATAATGTGGTATAGCTTTTAATATGATTGGAGCATTTTTAAATTTTGACCCCTGTGTAATTCTTCAAGTGACCCCTACCTGGCCGCCTACAGAAAATTCAGGTGGATACTCAGTTTTTTCCAAAGAGTAATGTTTGAGGAGTATGTGTTACAATTTTGGCGCTTGTTTCCAGAAATGAACAATTGTTAGTTATCTGCTCCACTATGACAGAGGAGCCACAGCATGCTGGTGACCCCCATTATTGTCCTGTTTTTTATTTTTTTTTTTGCCTGAAATGTCATCTGTTTCCTGCTTTCCTCTGCTCCTGTAGGAGTTGATGACCAAATTGATAACTGAGACTCCAGACCATCCAATCCCCTTTCTCATTGATCACCTGCAGACCAAACAAGACAGCCCTGGCAAGCAGCACAGAGCTCTGTCTGGCTCGGCCGCGCTGTGGGCACAGAGTTCTCCAGGTTTGTACACAGGCTGAATGAGGCACGTTTGAAATTACCCTTCTCCAAATGAAGGGAGAAGTTAACTGAGTAGCGAGTGTGCATCTGCAGCAGAATAATTTACACTGAACAGTGACTGATCATCTCTCCCAACAGAAAACAAAAGCACTCGGAGGGAATACTGCAACTATGACAAGCCTTGGCAAATCCACCCAAAGAAACCAAAGAAATCCAAGAGTGACTTGGCTGTTTCCAGTATCTCTCCGACGTCCACAGAGTCCAAATCCTGTGAGTTTCTCAGCTGAGCCATCAGATTTTTTCCACCCCTCTTCTTTTCTCCATGTTGTCATTTTCATGCACACACCAGACCATTTAAAATACAACACTGCACCATTTAGATGCTTGTTGCATGTGTTGTAACCCAATTACACACTCCATTTAATTTAATCTCCATTTTTAATTTGATACAATTATATATAATTAAAGATAGTCACACTGTATAGGCTGAAATCTTCCTCCAAGTTATAGCAGAGATCTGTAGAGAAATTAATTTTAGTGAAGCTTAGGGCTAGTGGCCAGCGATCACCTTAGTATTTCTTTTGTTTTTCTTGTTGCTTAATGCTGACAAATTATACTGTATTTGTTGTCTTTCTGATGCCTGATTCTTTTTCTTTTCTCTCTGTTTGAGGTGCAGCTCCATCCAGAGATGGGTGTGGTGTCTGTTTCTGCAACCCTCCTGTCCTGTGCACCGGCAACATTTCCTGTATATTCGTCTTATGAATTGTTTTGTAATTTGTCGGTAGCATGGCCCAAGCAGAGGGTCACCCCTTTGAGTCTGGTCTGCTTGAGGTTTCTTCCTCAGAGGGAGTTCTTCCTTACCACTGTCACCTATGTGCTTGTTCTGGGGGTTGGTAAGGTTTGACCTTGCTTGTGTAAAGCGCCTTGAGGCAACTTTGTTGTGATTTGGTCAGTGGTGAGCACAGCTAACCAAAAGGTTAGCATCGGTAACAGCTAATCAGCTAACTGAAAAGTTTTCTTTCATAAAGCTAAACCAATAAACCACCCAAAAATTTATCGGAAGCTACAGCTCACTGATAACCGATAACTTTCAGTATTGTCTCCGGTAAACATGCAACTACTAACAAGCTGATTTTGAGTTTTAACACCATGATTGCTTCTGGTAGCATTAAAGGCGACCACAGACCCAAACAATGAGTCAGCATTTGTGTCTTTGTGTACCCTGCCCACTGCTGGAAGCTCCTGTTTACTACGTAACTTGCAGTAGTGTAGCAGCTGAGAGGAGCAGCGAAGCTCAACTCTATACACACGCAAAAAAAAGGTCTTGGAAAATAAAGCAGTTTTGACTTATGGTTTAGATTTGAAAAAAATCTGGATTAATGTCAATTCTGTCATTTGTACAAAGTTAAAATATAACACGTGTCTTTTAATTTTAAATAATGCACTAGTTCTGAAGTTTTGTAACAAACAAAGACAGATGCCAAAGGGATTATGGGTAAATGAGCCTCCGCTAACACTGATTGGTTTACTCATTCATCCTATGTAAAAACCAGCATGTTAATGTGACGTGACATGTGTTGGTATTTACATATAAATGTACTTTTGTAAAATATGCCATTTTATTCATATGCAAAAAAAAAGGCATTTGCAAAAGCCAAAAGTTGTAATTACCGTCTGATATAACTGGGGTCAAAATGCATAGAACACTGCGATCTACTGGCGCTCAGACCCTTACCTATAATCATTTGCGTACCAGTTTTTTTTTCTTTTTTCACGCACCACAGAGTTGCTGCAGTTTAAACAACAGAATCCACAACGACAATTGTAAATGAACATTATACAACCAAAATGTACATTTTTATTTCTTTAGCTGCTGTGAGAAGCTGCAACAACTCTCAGGCGTGCAAAGGATTATGGGATACCTCAATATTGTCATGAACACTACTTGCCAGTAGATGGTAGTAGAGACCGTGAATACTTGCCAAAACAACAACAACAATAATACTGTGCTACGTTTAATCTGTGTGGAAATTATTAAAGGCAAACCGAATTTCAGACATATATAATACTCTGGAGCAAAGATGACAAACAGTGTTGTAGGACAATAAACAAGATGCTATAGGAAACAGGAATTGGTTGCAACTCACAGTGATTTCAATTGAAAATAATGGAGAAGCAACCTGAGGTTCTTCTGGTATTTTTATGTAAAACAAACATAATAACAATGTCTATAAACCCAGAGAATATACTCACGAGAGTTTTAGGCACAATATACAAAGAGTTTAATGCTGTTGTCTGTGTAGAGCCTGATCAGAGCATCTCAAATACATTTCTCCTTTTGTCTTGAATGTACTGAGATTACCCATAATGCACCTGTACACAGCATGTCCACGCTAAAACCTTCAAAATTAGTGCAATACTTTAAAACTAAAACATATAGCTGATGTTTTCACTTAATAAAACTTCAGAAGTGACGTTAATTTAAATAACATATCCGAAACTAGTTTGGCTAAAATTTTAACCATAAGTTAAACCTGTATGCCTCTGGATTACTTGGGTGATATTGCCGGTGAGTTAGTATGGTGTCAAGAGCAATTATCTTGTTACCAGTTATTCTCTGACTGCAGAGGATAGAGCGGTTTCTCCTGAAACCAGCTCTCTTCTGTTTACAGAGAATAGGGCTGTTTATTTGCTACAAAACATTTAACAGGTAAGCACTGAAATCTTTGATATCAGACTTTACAAAGGTTTTTAACTGTTTCAGATTTATTTACTTTACCTGCAAAAGCATGTTAGCGATCTAAAAATTATCGGACCAAAACTTATTGGAAGATAATTGGTCCGATGATGGTTTTCAAAGTTATCTGAAAAGCTAATCCAATAATGAAAACATTATCTTAGATAATTAGCAGTTAGCGGATTAGCGGAACTGTGCCCTCCACTAGATTTGGTGCTATATAAATGAAAATAAATTGAAACTGCAGAATCACACGTTTTATTTGCTTACTCTGCTTTTTCATGGTGATGTGTTTCTGGGCTAATGAAGGAAATTGTTAGGAAACCAAATGAGCTTCAGTAGTGTGCAGGTGTACTGGGCCAGTAATAATAATGAAAAGAGCAATAACTTTATTTAGATGGCATGTTTGAGATTCTGCAACAATGGGCTTCACATCATCAATAAAATAAACACTTACAACATAGACATTAATAAATTAAAAACATAGCAATAACAACAGAATCATAGACATGAATAAAACAACAATAAAATGTAACCACAGACATTAAGGTCTGTTTTATGACAAGTGCAGCTACAAAAAAATGTTGATTTTCATTTCGATGGCCAAGTTAATAGGTTACAGCTTTTCACACTGACTGCATGAAGGAAGCATCCATGCTGCTTTCAAAAGCAGATATGACATCATACCAGCACCATTAAATTATAATGTAATAATTAACAATTAATTAATTAATAATAATGTAATAATTAACACCGTTTATGTAGTTTCCATCTGAAAGGAAGAGATCAGACATTTTAAAAACTATTTTTTATTGATGTTGGTGGAGGGTTGGGTCGCTTCACTGATAACTCGTCACAAGTCAATTTTCAAAACCACTCTTCCAAACATTCACCAGTGAAACTCAAAAGAGCTCTGTGATCCATGTTACAGCACATTCTACTAGTCATCAGCTGACAGCCACTAAGATCAGCTGCATGCTGAGGTTAAAAAACAAAACAGTAAATCCAGTTAGTTTTCTTTACAGTGACTTGCCAAACTAGTTACTCAGCAGACATGTAGTTTGTGAGGAAAAGCCATAGTCAAAATCAAATGATGTAGAAGAACTGAGCTGGCACTAGAACAAAACAGAAGAAGCAAAAACACCTTTGGCACTGATACATGTACGCTCGTCATCCATGGTAGTTCAGCAGCTCAGCCGCCACATGCACGCAACATATCTGTTGTAAAACAGGTGTAAGAAAGTAAAAAAAAAAATGTGCTGAAATTACACTGAACAAAAATATAAATACAACACTTTTGTTGTTGCTCAACTGAAAGATCTAAAACATTTTCTATATACACAAAAGACCTATTTCTCTCAAAAGGTATTCACAAATCTGTCTGTTAGTGAGCACCTCATGATTAGACAGCATGATTATTTCACAGGTGTGCCTTAGGCTGGCCACAATTAAAGGCCACTCTGAAATGTTCAGAGTTCTTTTGTGTATATAGACAATGTTTTAGATCTTTGAGTTCAGATCATGAAAAATTGGAGCAAAAACAAAAGTGCTGCGTTTATATTTTTGTTCAGTATACAATTACAGCTCACATGACTAGAATTTAATAGAGCAATGCAGTAAAACTTCTTCGTTTGGGTTTAAACAACTTGACAGAACCAGACTGCTCTTGTTTTTATGGGACAGAACAAACTGTCACCAATAATACATTGAAAATATATATACGAGGTATATTAGATAAAAAAACGACACTTTTATTTTTTTTTTAACTATATGGATTTGAATGACGTGCGATTACACCAATCATACTTGAACCCTTGTGCGCATGCGTGAGTTTATTCACACGTGTCGGTGATGTCATTTCCCTGTGGGCAGGCCTTGAGTGAGATGTGGTCCCGCCCTCTCGGCTGAATTCCTTTGTTTCACACGCTGCTCGAGACGGCGCGCGTTGCTTTATCAAAATTTTTTCTGGACCTGTGAGGAATATCCGAGTGGACACTATTCGAGAAATTAAGCTGGTTTTCGGTGAAAAGTTTAACGGCTGATGAGAGATTATAAGGTGTTTCTGTCGGTGTAAGGACTTCCCACGGAGCGGGACGTCGCGCAGCGCTTCCAGGCACCGTCATCGGCCTGTTTCGACCTGAAAACATCCTAATTTAAGGCTTAATTCACCCAGGACGTCGTGAGAGAACAGAGAAGATTCAGAAGAGGCCGGCATGAGGACTTTATGCGGATATTCCACTGTTTAAGGACATTTTTTAATGGAAGACGTGGGCGCAAATTCGCCAAGTCGTTTCCGTGACGACTCGGCAAATCTGTGTGCGCCACGACAGGAAAAACACCTCTGTGTTGAAAACCATTTGTAAAATTCAGGCGGCTTTTGATGGCTTTCAACAAGTGAGTAACTGAGAAATTGTTTAACAGCTTGGGCATGTTCCAACTTGCCCGTTAAGGTTTCCAATGGAGGTGTTTTTCCTGTCGCGACCCCCCGCGGTCGGGTCCGGCCCGACATGCGACTCTGCCCGCATGTTCTTTCATTACAAAATGTCCGTTAACAATGGAATGTCCGAATAAACTCCTCATGCCGACTTCTTCTGAAAGTTCTCTGTTCTCTGACGACTTCCTGGGTCAACAGAGCCTGAAATGTGGAAGTTTTCAACTTGAAACGGCGAGACGTTGCTGCCTCGAAGTGCAGATCGCCGTCAGGCGCCGTGGGCCGTCCTTAAAGCGACACTACCAGACCAAAATCTCTCATCAGCCGTTAAAATTTTTACCGAAAACCAGCTGAAATTATTGAATGGTGTCCACTCAGTTGTGCCTTACAGTTTTGAAAAAAATTTTGATCAAACAAAGCAGCAGTCTCTGAGCCATTCCTAAACAATGAAAAAATCGACGAGAGGGTGGGCAACTCCTCACTCAAAGACTGCCCACAGGCGAATGACGTAACCGACAGGCGTGAAAAAACTCTCGCATGCCCACGAGGGTTCAAGCATGTCTGATGTAATCACACGTGATTCAAATCCATATGGTTTTTGAAAAAAATAATAAGGTCGGATACTTTTCTAATAGACCTCGTACACTTGAAAACCACCTGAAAAGCTGTTTACACAGTTTACTTAGGAATATTTTTTTCATAAATATGAGCTCTGTACCAGCTGTTTATTTATTTATTTTAAAGTTTGAGGTACATTTTATCCATACCTCCCATAATGATGGTGTTCAAAATTTAACTTGAGACAATGAGGCTCGGTTAAGTGTGGACCAGGGAGATGAAGACTGCTTCAATAATTTAAGCTTGCACTCTGTCTCTGCTGGACTGAGTCTATTTTAGGCTGTGGTTGGCGCTTCGCTCGTAATCAAGAGGAAACTGGTGCCGGGATAATAGCTTATCAAGAGGAGAAGAGAATAAGTTAAAATGTAGGAAGCGGTGCACATACAAAGCGCGTTGAGGTGTCCGTACTTCAGTGACAGAACTCAGCTGCCATCCTGCTGAACCTTCAGAAAAGTGTAGCGTTCACAGCAAGGTTTAAAAAATACATGCAAAGGTGTTTTGGTGTACAGAGCTCATAAAAATTTCAAATCAAAAGAGCTGCTTCACATCATTAGTGCACGGTGGAGTGAGAACAACACAACAGATGTCTCACATCCACAGAGTATCAGAATGAAGTGTCGACATAAAGTCCTTCCACTGTACAAAGAAGGTTCTGTACAGAGTTTGACAAAGCACTAAAATGTTTTGTCTTAACTTGACTCACGCTTTATTGGGCGGCCGGCGTGGGAATAGAATCCTTAACCCTTAATCTAAGCTATTAAGATACAACACACCCCTCTGCAGCAGCACAGTGATACACGGCTGAGGAAGAGAGGACAGTGTATTTGGCAGACATTGGATGCATGTTTGTCGTTGTTTCAGTGCCAAGCTGCTTAGCTGGGGCAAACCAGGCGAGAGGCGAGCAGATTTCAGCAGCACTGCTGCAAAACAGTTCCTGTTAAGTTTGTGTTGAAGCTCAAGCAGTTGTGTGACGGTCACTCTGTGCATTGTTTTTATGCCAAGTAATGCATTAAATTCTATTCTGATCACAACCCACTGTACCTGCATATTTAGCAGACCGAAAGAACATTAGTGTCCCATTTTAACAGCGATGTGACCGTCCTGTATCTATGCTCCCCATACACTGTATATATGCTGCGTATGTTAAAGTCCAACCCCTGTCCATGTCGGGACACCTGGGTAACAGATCAGGCAGGGGACTGCCTGTTGGCGTGAAACATGGTGGGGATCTTGCATGTCCCGTGGCTGCTACAGTAGCCATGAAAGCCCAAAAAGGCATCAAAAGGTGTCCGGACTTGAGATGCATTTATTTTCCCTTTCGTATGGCTAGCATACTGGCATAGTATGGCATAGACATTATAAGGCATAGACGCTGCATCGTCCGCGACTGACTAGCCGTGGGTCCGCCATCTTAGACCGGTCATCTAACCCGCTCCACTCAGTGCTATTTGGCAGCGTAATGAAGTGTCAGCGCATTTAATCCATTGTAACTGTCTCAATACTAAACTGATTTTTGCACGGTTTTTTTGTTGTTGTTGTTTTCTTTGCATATGTCATACAAGTAGCTATGATACAGGACAAATGGTTCGGCGCATTTTAGTATTCATAGCAGGATTAACAGTAATTGATTATTTTGATATATATACACTAAAAGAGAAATAGATAGTGACAGTAAAGTCAACTATTTTAGTAATTTGAAGAGACAATATATGATTAGGCTATATATAAATATTTACATATATGAGTATATCAGAGGAAATTAAAATCAGAGTGTGTGTGTGTATGTATGTATGTATGTATGTATGTATGTATATATATATATATATACATATATATGTATATATGTATATATATATATATATACACACACAGTGGTGGGCACAGTTCCGATAACCGATAATTATCGAAGATAATGTTTTCATTATCGGATTATCTTTTTAGATAACTTTACAAACCATTATCGGACTAATTATCTTGTGATAAATTTTTGTCCGATAATTTTTAGACCGATAACGTGGTAAATAAAGCTGAACAGCTACAAATATTTATAAAACTTAAAATCAGTTGAGCACCTACCTGTTAAATGTTTCGTAGCTGATGTGTAGTTCTATCCTCTGCAAAACAGAGAAGAGCTGCTTTAAGAAGAAACCACTCTATCCTCTGTAGACAAAGGAGAACTGGTCCCAAAAAAACCCCCACTCATTTCTTTTAACCCCATACTGATACGCGGGCAATATCACCCAAGTCATCCAGAGGCATACAATTTTAACTTATGGTTCAACTTTTAACCAAACTAATGTCGACAAGTTATTTAAATTGTCATGTCTGAAGTTTTATAAAGTGAAAATATCAGATATATGTTTTAGTTTTAAAGTAATGCGCTAATTTTTAAGGTTTTAGTGTGGATATATGTTGTGCCCAGCAGTGCATTATGGGTAGGATAGGGTAATCTCAGTATGTTCATGACATGAGAAATGCATTTGAAACACTCTGATCAGGCTCCTACGGACAACAGCATTAAACTCTAGTGCCTAAAACTCTCATGAATATATTCTCTGTGTTTATACACATTGTTATTGTGTTTGCGCTTAAATTCCACGCATCTTAAATGTAGCAGACACGGATGATCTGGAATTTTATTTTGGCAAGTTTTCAAGGTCTCTACTGCCATCTACTGGCCAGTAGTGTTCATTCGCCCTATTGACATATCCCATAATCCCTTGCGTGCCAGAGAGTTGCTGCAGCCAACAACATATAGAGAATCAACACAATGACAGTTGTAAATTAATATTATACCACAAAATGTATTTTTTTATGCTTTTCGTCACGTTAATAAGAGACTGCATGCATGATACCCTGAAAACTTGCTCAAACAATTATAACAAATCTGTGTCTGTTACGTTTAATCTGCGTGGAATTAAATAAATGCAAACTGAATTTCAGACATATTATATATATTAGTCTCAAACAAAGAGGACAAACAGTGTTGTAAAGAACAATAATCAAGACGTTAAAGAGCAAACTTCACTTTAACCCAGAACGACATGAACAGGAAGCGAGCGTAGCTCACAGCAGCTCCCATTGAAAATAATGGAGAGACAGCTTGTGATTCTGTGTCTGTGCTGGAAGCTATGCAGTAAACAAGAGCTTCCAGCAGGGGGAAAGATGTTCAAAGACAGAAGTGTGGGCTCATTGAGTTTGTTGTCGCTTTTGATGCTACCAGAAGCGATTGTGGTGTTAAAACTCAAATTTAGTTTATTAGTAGTTGTAAATGTACTTGAGACAATACTGGAATTTATCGGTTATCTGTAACTTCCGATACATTTTTGGGTGGTTTATCGTCTTTAACTTTTCAGTTATCTGTTATCGAAGTTAATTTTTTGGGTTATCTGTGCCCACCTCTGTGTGTGTGTGTGTGTGTGTGTGTGTGTGTGTGTGTGTGTGTGTGTGTGTGTGTGTGTGTGTGTGTGTGTGTGTGTGTGTGTGTGTGTGTGTGTGTGTATGTGTGTGTGTGTGTATATGTGTGTGTGTGTGTGTGTGTGTGTATGTGTGTGTGTGTGTATGTGTATATGTGTGTGTGTGTGTGTGTGTGTGTATATGTGTGTGTGTGTGTGTGTGTGTGTGTGTGTGTGTGTGTGTGTGTATGTGTGTGTGTGTGTGTGTGT